>NC_034613.1:68335269-68338128 GCF_900095145.1 Mus pahari | reverse complement strand
AGGGAGAAAGTGGGCAGCCTTGCCTAGTCCCAGATTTTAGTGGGATTGCTTCGAGTTTCTCTCCATTTACTTTGATGTTGGCTACTGGTTTGCTGTAAGTACTCTTTACCACTGAAATATTTATCTAGCCCAGTATTTTTCTGTTTTCTAATTACCGTGCAAAGTATACGTTTTATTAAGGTATTTTCATGTTCAATGCCTTTCATTTAGGTGATCCTCCTCTTCTACCCTACATGATCTATGTATTCTTGCATTCTTCAAAACACAGTAATCACATTCATATTTTCATGTTATATATAATACACTGCCATTGTGATCTTCCTTACAAGAGCTTTCTCCTTCTCATTGTCCCCCTTCTTGTTTGACTTATACTCATATCCTATAAAATACACATGAATAAAATTCAAAAGATTTGAGGAACAATAGGAAATGATATTTTCTTTCTGAATGTGGGAAATATAATTTCCTGTCCCATTATTTTTATTCCAAAGTTCATAATTGAAATTATTTTCCTAGATGAATGAAATTCCATTGTGTACACATGCAATATTTTTGTTATCCATTTATCTGATATGTGGGATGATTCTATTTCCTTTCGAGTGTGAAAAGAGCAGCAATATATATGGATTTGCTTGAATCTCTGTGATAGAACACTGAATCCTTTGTGTTCAGGATTTCAAGGAGTGGCATACCTGGTTCATATGCCATTTTTACTATTAGGTGTGTGTGTGTGTGTGTGTGTGTGTGTGTGTGTGTGTGTGTGTCTGTGTGTTTGTGTGTCTGTCTGTGTCTGTGTGTTTGTCTGTGTGTGTGTTTGAAATTTTTACACTGATTTTCATTATGGATATAGCAGTTACACTCGCACAAGCAGTAAAATAAAGAAGACAAATGGATCCTTAATCATTGTTATTGGGGATGTAACTTAGTTCCACAACTAGGGAAGCCATTCTAAGTGCTTCCCTCCAAAATTAAACAAGAAACTTCAGTATTGTCAATCACGTTTAGATTCATTTTCATGTGCAACAAAATAAACTCATAGAAATACCTACACATCCACTTACTGTGTCATTGTTCACAATTGTTGAACAATAGAATCAGTTTCTGTGTTCATTAGTGGATACATAATGAAAAAATATGTGGTATTTCTCAGCCATAAATACAAACAATATATTTTCATTTCCAGGAAAATAAATGGAAAGGAATAAACAATATCACATGAAACAAGCCAGTCTCACAAAGGCAGCTTTATTAATGTAGAAGCTCTAGTTGGAGGGAATCTCATATGTAAAAGGTGGCAGGGAAATATATTGAAATTAAAGATAGAATAAGAAGGTCTGTGGAAGGTAAAAAGGAAGTGGGATAAAGAAAGATTAATCGAATGGGTGAATTTGATCAAAGAACATCACATGTCTGTAAGGAAATAATAACAATCTGTTGGTAATTTAAAACTTTGTGTTTTCTAAGAGGACAAGCTACAGAAAATGAACAAAAATATTGTTATCACTAGTGATGGAATTCTCATGTTCAATATACAAACAGCACTTAAGGTTAATTAATGACTATAAATAATCCAATACAATAGGAATAAATTTATTTTAAAGAGATCAGTTTAGCATAAATATATATTTATCTCCTTTAGTTGCTTCAGAAATGCAAACACAAAATAAAGTTAGAAAGTACTAATATTTCACTATCAGACTAACTAAATAATGTTTAAAATAGTAATAACAAGCACTGGTGATTGTGATACTGATGAATGCTTAAAATGACAAAACAGCTTTAGAAATAGTTTGGTATATGCTTTTGCCCTAAAAATCATTACCAAAACAAGTGAAACTATGTTACCATATACATGTACATGTCATTCTAGCTGTGCTTTGTATAACCCCAAAGAGGAATAGTCATAAGGCATATGAATATGTGAAGATATACATTACATTATATCTAGAGTATTAAATAGTACTAGACACCAAAATGTTGTTAGATGCCATAATGAGGAGATATCACAATGATAATGAAAGCTTTAAGAACCTGGCATGGGTAGCTTACTGTTATCCACTTATATAATTTTCTAAGAATAAGAAACGAGCATACAGCCACATAAAGCTCAAGAGTTTGCTTTAAGCAGTACTGAAGTAGAGAGAAGCAAATAAGTTAGGGAGTACAAAAGAGCATGAAAGAAAGTTGGAGGTGATTGATTTTTATTTTTTTTCTCTTGAGGTTTATGTGAAAATATATTAAAACTATCAAGTGGTATAGTTCAAATACATAGATATTGTAATATCTTAACTACACTTTGAGAGTGCTATTAAATATAGACATTAAGCTGGATATCGTAGCACACAACTTTTAGAGGCAAAGGCAAGTAAAATTCTGCAAGGTCAAGGCCAGCCTGCACAACATAGCTAGTTTCAGGCCATCCAAGACTATAAGTGAGACATTAACTCAAAATAAAATACAATACAAAATAAAATAAAATAAAATAAAATAAACATAAACAGTTTAAACACATTCTATAATTTGAAAATCTAGCTAGTAGTAAAAAGAAATGCAGTAAATAGAAATTGAAAATGCAGTAATCACTCTCAAAAACAAAGCGGAACAGAAAAAAAATTACTCTAGCATCTTCTCCTAGAAAATAGCCCAATAAATTTAGATTTATAAGGTAATTAAATTCATGGATTCCCCATTATTAATGAATTTCATTTGAAAAGGGAAATAAAATATTCTAATGTGAATTGAAATTTGAAGTTCAAATACCAAACACTATACCTACACACACACACACACACACACACACACACACACACACACACACATATATATATATATATATATATATATATATATATATATATA
>NC_034613.1:68333942-68335034 GCF_900095145.1 Mus pahari | reverse complement strand
AGAGAGAGAGAGAGAGAGAGAGAGAGAGAGAGAGAGAGAGAGAGAGATGGTTCCTGCTCCTGGGACAAGCTGTGAGCCTCCATGAGTGCCAATGGTTGCAGTGAACATAGGCATGTTTGTATAATAATGTACATATTTTCTGGACCACTAGCAGTGGAGGACTCTTTCCTTTTAAGGACTGCTCTCCCTTTTAAAGTAAATGAGTGACTCCATGATAATAAAACAGCATGTGTCCAATAGGCTAAATATGTGGCTAATATCTCAGCAAAATTGTAAACAGTGGGACCTTCAGGACAGCCTTTGCTTATGGCTGTGGAAAAGAACTATAATATATGCATTTGAAAGTATATAATTTCTCAAGTATGAACAAATATAAGGATGCAATATGAAATGTGAGGGGTTCCATGAATCTAAGGGAACGGAGGCAAATGTACTATGAGCCAGCTTGTTAGAAAGATGCAAAGGCAGGCAGATTCCTGAGAATTCAAAAACAGCCTGGGACACATAAATGGTAGGCCCAGGTGTGGTAGAAATGGTAATTTGGGGGCAGGGTCCCACCTACCTAGCTAAACATCTGTGAGTAAGAGAGGCAGGCATATCTCTGAATTCTTTTACAATGTTAAAAGAAAATGTGTGCTTACTGTTTCCTAAGAGTCAAGGGACTCAGGTCACAGGATGCTGATTGATAGAATAAGCAAAAGGTAACCTGGAATAAATAACTGAATTGATATTTTAAAAAATTGGGCTGTTGTTCTGCATGAGATGAGCTAGCAGAAGGCATTACCCTTCTTTAGAATCTTCTCGTTTTTTAGAATTTTCTCTAGAGAGAGCTCAGCTATCTAGAGATATCTGCAGAGCAAAAAAAAAAAAAGTTCTTCGAGAATTTTTTCTTAACAGGATTTCTGACTTGGTCAAAAGATCCAATAATTTTTTTAGAGCAGCTTTTCTGACTTTGGTGAGAAAACTCATGAGTTATCAAGATAGCTTTTAGAATTTTTATGAGCAGAGAGAGCTGTCTCAACCAGTTTTTAGAATAGCAAGAGAAAGCTGTCTAGAGCAGAGAACACACACACACACACACACACACACACA
>NC_034613.1:68331801-68333837 GCF_900095145.1 Mus pahari | reverse complement strand
ACACACACACACAGAGAGAGAGAGAGAGAGACAGAGACAGAGACAGAGACAGAGACAGAGACAGAGAGACAGAGAGAGACAGACAGAGAGAGAGAGAGAGACAGAGAGAGAGACAGAGAGACAGAGAGAGACAGAGAGACAGAGACAGAGAGACAGAGAGTCAGAAGCCAACATAGGACAACCTAATAACTAGCAGGTGATCTTCCTGAAATTGTCTGCTTCACATTAAATTAATTCAGAACAGATTTGTTCTGTTAAGAAAGGCCCAGGAGAAAACCATTTTTCTGAAAGATTCCTTCTACCAATATGATTTTCCTGTTATTATTAAACATATATAATAATCACTAGGTATTATCCCACCCTTTTGATCAGATCAGTGAACATCTATGAAGATGTACTATCTTATAGTGATGCTGTATAGACAAATAGATGACTTCTTAATTCTTAATGATGGTCCAATAAGAAAACAGCAGTGAGAACTCTGACAGTCTCTGTCACAAGTTAATTGCTTCTACTATTCAGAGCACATTCCAAAATGTTGTAAAACAATTAACCAAAGGTCATAAAAAGGAAACTATGATTTATTATACGTGCTAGTACAGAAGATAAAATATTGACTGGGTTTATCTATCCAAAACTTCACTAATAACTTAGTTATGGTTTTTAACCCTCTATGAGCCTGAGGAGCTATGACAGGTGATGAATGTTTAGCTAGATAATTACTCCTAATGAATATGAATGTAAGCACTCTCTGCTGTAACTTTCTATTTCAATTTATGATTTGAATTTATGTGTGAACATGTGATGGACTTTTTATCATGTGATTGTGTATTCTGAAAGATGTATATGTGCTGCGGACAAAGAACTGATATAGTGCTGACTGAGCTGGGGAGAACTTTTTAAGATAGAACATGTTTTAGACTAGTCTGAACAGAAATTTTTAGAACAGAACTGAAGATAATTTTTTTAAGTCAGGACATAAGAGAACTTTTTATAAAGAACTGAACTAAAAAAAGAACTTAGAAATAAGGGTATAGTATTTGGAGAAAAGGCATTGAGACTTTATTCAGCATTGAGCATTATTGTGACATCAGAGCAGGAGAGAGCAAGATTTGAAGGAGAATGCAGAGTAGAATAACTTAGAAATTATAAGGCATCATTAAAAAAACTAAGAGAGCAATATGCAGAATGCAGAGGAAAAGAGGAAAAAAGAAAAAGCTGCAGAGAGAAGAAGGAGCAGCCAGGTTTCTCCATACCATGGGACAGAACAGGTCTTAATAACAAGGCAGGCTTAGTCTTATTAAAAGGAACACAACTTTCTTCTTATAAAATTGGATTTAATTCACTTTGCAGTGGAAGGATAGAAGCATTTTCTTTCTCTGTGCAATAAAGATTGGAGCTCCTTTTTCATCCAGAATGAGTGTGTTCTTTCAGCAGTGGTACTTGGTCTTTTGCTCCAAACACATATGTAAGTATGGATGTGTATTTGTAAGTATTTAATCATGAGAATGTATGCAAGCTGAGCCCAACTGATTTCAATGGATATGCTTGTGTGAATCTGTATATGAATTTATGTGAGTTTATGCATATTTGATTATGCAAAAGTTTTTCCTGCTGTGAGCATGATTCTCATCTCCTGGTTCAATAATTTATTGCTCCAATTGTCCCCTTAAGTGAGAGGCTTCTGAACAAAAGGGAAAAGGCTCTAGCAATTAATCCTTTACTTAATCTCTTGCTGTTTAGGATAAGGTGCTAAATGCTAGAGACTGAAGCTTCTTTCCTCAGAGGAACACAGAAGGCAGGTCAGCTACAGTAGCAAGTAACTTAGAATTATATTGGTAAATTATATACAGAAACAGTAAATATCTCATAAGGCCAAGTCTTACTCCCACACCGTGTAAGACAAAGGTCTTACCCTCCACTGACACTCTTCCCCCTTCCACTACCTCATGGAAAACCAACAAGAAAGAAGACCCCAACAGGACTGGACGAGAGAGAGAGAGAGAGAGAGAGAGAGAGAGAGAGAGAGAGAGAGA
>NC_034613.1:68308743-68331752 GCF_900095145.1 Mus pahari | reverse complement strand
AGAGAGAGAGAGAGAGAGAGAGAGAGAGAGAGAGTACGAATGAGAATAAGAATGAATTGGCACAGCTCCCACACCCAGAGAAACCAAGTTACCTGCTCAATGGCACTCATACTTTTCAATTTTTTAAAAATTAACCAATTAATTAATTAATTAATTTTTAATTATTCACTTCACATTCTGCTCACTATCCTTCTCTTGGTCATTCCCTGTACAATTTCTCTCTGTAACTTACCCTTCTCTGAGCACGTGGAAGCCCCCTGGGTATCCCCAACTATGACACTTCAAGTCTCTGCCAGGCTAGGTGCTTCTTCTCTCACTGAGGCCAAACAAAGCAGCCCAGATAGAAGAACATATCCTACTTACATACAACAACATTTAGGATAGCACGTGTTCCAATTGTTCCAGACATGAACACTGAATATCTGCTACATATGTGCAGGGAATTCTAGGTCCAGATTGTGTATGTTCTTTGGTTGTTGGTTTAGTCTCAGAGAGCCCAAAGATCCAGGTACTAACCTTGATTCTGTTGGTCTTCCTGTGGAGTTTTTATCCCTTTCAAAGCCAGCAAGCCTTCCTATTCTTCCATAAGAGTCTCCAAGCTTCATCTGTTGTTTGGCTGTGGTTGTTTGTTTCTGTGTGAGTCAGCTGCTGGGTGAAGCCTCTCTATCAACTTTATCTGCAAGCATAACAGAGTATCATTAATAGAGCTAGGGATTGGTGCTTGACCATGGGATAAGTCTCAAGTTGATCCAGCTATTTGTGACCCATTCCATCAGTCTCTGCTCTATTCTCTGTCCCTGCAGTTCTTATAGAAAGGATAAATTCCGGGTTGAAAGTGTTCACTATTGCTGAGTGTCCCACTTCTTGTACCCTTATTGGTGACACTGTATCAGTAACCATTACCCATGATAATAAGACTTGTATAATCACAACGGGCATTCCATGGTGCTAAAGCTCTATTTTGTGGAATGTTCAGAAACTATTTTGCTTCTGTTTTATATATTCTTAAGTTCAAATTGGAGCCTGAAAAGTCCTCGTTACATCCAGTTTTTAATAATGTTATTAGATTTTAGTGAAATTAACTCTTTAAGTAGTTGTTTGCATTTCTTCCCTCAGTCTTAGATATAAATCCATAAGATATTGGAACATACCTGAATATTGTCCTATATTGAGGTTAGTGTTATCATTACTTCCATGCTAATAGATTAATTATATAGTACTTGATTAAATTATCTTTGTAAACTTTTAAAATTATTACCTACTTGCTCAGTTATGTATTGATTGCACGTGTGTGGGTGCCTCCATGTCTGAGATTAGAAACCTATTAATGCTTCTAGTGTGTGATCTTTTTGAGAAACTTCTGCTTAGCCAAGCCAGTACTTTTTTTTTTAAATGTTATTTAAGGTATACAGCATTTGTGTGTAGTTCAGAGTGAAACTCAGATCCCTTAATATAATTATGTGGGTCCTGTGGATCAAACTCAGGTCTTCAGGTTTGGCAGAGGGGATCTTACCACACTGCCTAAGTACACTTTTAAAGAAAATTATCTCCAGCAACAGGACTCTGATGTCTCATGTGATTACTTCTCTTAAGCATCCTACAGCCACTAAATACTTTGGTATTCAGAGGTCATATTTTATTCCCTCCAATATGTGCCTTGAAATTGAAGTAATTTGGACCATAACATAAACTGCTTCTCTCAAATTTTCTTCATTAATTTCAATTATCTTCAAACACCCTATGATCAATGCTTAAAATATAAAAATACAAATATTGTTTCCTATGAAAGCCAACAAATTAAGAATATAATAAATCATAAAACCATAGGTATGTACCAGTATATATGTGGCACTAGCCTCAAAAGAGGAGTCAAAGATGGCCTGAAAGGCAAAATGGAAGGTACAAAGAGTGAGGTTTTAAATTAGTTTTAAAAAAACGAGTGGATAATGAATCCATTATAATGAGCTATATTTTTAGTAATGTTTTTATAAAACCTGATACAATAATTATTTTATATTTTCTTTACAATTCTTTTGGAGAAAGATGGGACTTTGGGGTTTTTGTCTTACAGATTATAAGTTTGGATTATTATTAAAACCCAGTTGCCATTCCTCTTGTACGTAAACAGCCACATCACATCAGTATTGATATCCATCAGAAGCAGTCATGGAGACATTAAGTGATCCCTTGAATGGTTGGCTTGAATGCTTATGTTATTATTTCAGTTTCCATATTAGCTCTTATATTCAAAGCAAGATTAGCTAAAGAATCATTTGTAATGCTTTTAGTTTAAAATTTCCTGATTTTCTCATTCACTCAGAAGAATAACATCATTTGATTCTAGCTTTGAGATATATATATATATATATATATATATATATATATATATATATATATATATATACACATACATATATAAACACATATATATAAACATATATATCTTATATATATGATATATACATATATGTGTATGTATGTGTATATGTATACATATATGTATATATGTATATATATATATATATATATGTATATGCACTCTGAAATGTTGCTGTGAAGCCATTATGAAAAACCAACCCAACACACAAACAAATTCCATCAATAATATTTGACTTAGAGAAACAGGTTGCTACCTCTCTGTAAACTTCTATTTTCTAACACTTCTTTCTGTTTGCTCTACTCTGGATAAGAAAAATCTTTTTTTCCCTAATAGTTTGCTTTCGGTGGATATGAGCAATGTCACATATTTGTTAACATAATGTCTTGTAGAAATCAACAATTACTATCAACATCAACTTTAGGAGGAGTTGGCAGCATGGATGTGATAAGTTACTTTTCAGATGATTTTCCAAATTATGGAAGTAAAAGTTAATTCAAAAAAATCATTGTTGAGAGAAGGTTCTCTTCACATTACTAGATAGAGTGTAGAAATGATTCATGTCACAATAGAAATAAAAGGACTAACTTTTTGGGAAATTGATGACAGGGTTACTTTTAAAGTATCATTTATATAAATTTATATCTGGTGCTACATAAAGTATGTTACTTACACTGAATATGTATATTCAAATAATGAATATATAACTTGTTTCTTGCTTTGTTAATCTGTTATAACATTCATTTGTTTCTGATTCCATGCCACTCTAATTTTTTGACATATCAAAGTTTCCTATAAAATAATCTTAATAAAATAAAACCACACCTCCATAAATAGCCTTCTAAGTCTAAAAGTCTTCGTAGTCTCACAAAGTATAGTTTTCAAGAGAATCGGCCCCTTTAACGTGGCTACAATTAAAGAATACATGTGAAAGGAAGGATTTCAAAGTGCTTTTCAAGTTCCACTGTATCAATGAACACAAAATATTATCTATAGTTAATTGATGAAGGAGTGATGATTCTTAATCTAATCTATGAAATTAAAAAAAATAAGGCAAGAGCAATCATTAATTAAATATATTTATTGAAGATTTGCCTTTTTGTATACTGAGGACAAAAATGCATTGATTCCATCCTAATGAAAATAAAATAATTTTGAGAAAAATAAGAACTCCATAAATTCCAAATATTAATCAATATAATTTTATTAGAAATACATATTTCATGAGAATATCTATTCTATCAGAGGAGAGGGGGAAGGAGAAGGAAAAAAACTCTGCACAGGGGTACTAGAAGGGGTGGCAGTGTTTGGGATGTATAAACATTAAAAATAATTTATTCTCACATCATTATATATATAATAATATACCAGTTATTCCAAGAATATGACTACTATGTATGTAATCATTTTATTCATGACATTTGATACTATTTATGTTATTAGATAGAAAATTATACATTGATGAAAAATTTGTTTTGTAGTTTGTTTTTCCTTTTTTAGAACTTCCAAAAGTTAGCTTACAGGTAGGACAGATTTCAGGTCAAGGGTTATCTCACTGGATTGGTGTCTAGTGTTCTCTTTTTGTAGCATATCGAGTACCTTCTTTTGTCAACAAGACTAGAGAATAGGAGTGAAGGCTCCATGTAATTACCAGCTGTATCTCTCTACATTCAATGAGCTCTGTGGACTTATATATGCTCAATGAACTGTCTGGACTTCTCTACATTCAATGAGCAATGTGGATGTTGGTTTTGGCCATAGGGCCTGCTCTCCATTTCACGAAGCAGCCTTCTGTCCTACAATCAGCCTGGAATGTTTCAGGAACTCCATGGGAACTCCTTGGCAAACTATTAAACCAAATGAAATTCAGTCCCACCACTGGAAACCTTGTATGGCTAAAAATGATAGTCAGTTCATACTCTGGATGCTCCATTACTACAATTCCTCACTAGCACAACACTCATAGATTTCCAGGAAGTTTCCACTGCACTGGGTTTTCACTCCACCATCACTATACTCCAGCTGTCTCTCCCTTCACTATCTATCTCCATACCTTACTCCTAATCTGATCCCCTTGCTCCCTTATCTACCATCCTCAAGTCTACCTGCAAAACATGTTCTATTTCCCCTTCCTAAGGAGTTTTTATCTCCTCACTAGAGCCCTCCTCTTTACCTAAACTCTCTGGGTCTGTAGATTGTAGCTTGATTATCATTTACTTAACAGCTAGTATTCACTTATGAATGAATACATACCATATTGATCTTTCTGGGTCTGGATTACTTCATTCAAGATGATTTTTTTTTCTAGTTTAACATATTTGCCTGCAAATTTCATAATGTTTTTTTTTTTAACAGCAGAGTAATACTCTATCATATAAATGCACCACATTTTCTCCATATATTCTTCAGTTGAGGAACATATAGGTTGTTTCCAGTTTCTGGCTAGTCTGAGTAAAACCTCATGCACATGCACATAGCTGAGCAATTGTTATTGGGGTAGGATGGAGTGTCCTTCTGGAGCAAACATGGCATAGAACTTGTGTTAGTGGCCAAGAAATGCTTAATTTTACTTGAGGCCCACACCACAAGAAGAGGGCCATTCTCTACACTGCTTGAATGGCCATGAACCAGACATTCTGGAGATTAGATAGCACAGAGACCTATGGTAGAATGTAACACATGTATTATGACTAGAAAACAAACAAATCAATCAATAAAATGAGTTTAATGATATTCTTCTATACTCATAAATCAGAGCCTTGACCAAGTCATTATCAGATGGGAGCAGGTGCTGAGACCCACAGCTAGATATTATGTGGAGTCTAAGATGGATGTCTCCATCAGGTCTCTCCTCGCAGAGATTGGGGAGCTCTGCAAAAGAACCGAGGAGGTAAGATTGTAAATTCAGGGTAAATGAACAGAGAACACCAGGATAAATGGCCCACCAAATCAACTAAACAGGTCTCATATGGATTCATAAAACCTGCAGTAGCAATCATGGGGCCTGCATGGGTCCTCACCAGGTCCTCTGCATAAAACACCAAATTAACAGTCATAACATATATACAGAGGACATGGCGAGGACTGATGCAGGGCGCATGATTGCTACTTCAGTTTCTGTGACTTCATATGAGTCCTATTTAGCCAGAAAAAGCCTACTATTATAATCCAACGCACAATGTTAATCTACAAGATTCAACCTACTCATCAAAAGCCTCAGTTCCACTTACTAATAGAAAAAAATACTTTAGAGTTTAAGAACTTTCAAGAGTTCTTATTGTTTAAAATCCAACTTCAAATTATCCTCTAAGAGCTGAATGAACACTTTCTTGTAAGCCACTGTAAAAAGTAATAATACATATTCTTCCTTTCTACTCCTACTTTTTACTGAGACCTGGCTAAAATTAGCCAGCATTATACATGTCAAAGACTGAATGCTATACAATATCTCAATTTTCTCCAATAAATTAATTAACCCATTGCTTATTAAATTCAGCCTAACAAAAGCCTTAATATACAACTAAAATTGGGACAATTTTTATGAGACTATACCATAAACAATCTCTAGTTCATAATCAATAAAGCCCTCAAGTCTGTCTACTGCTACAGTGAAACTCCATGATCAAAAGAAACACAGAGAGGAAAACAGTTTTTTCACTTTATAAATCTCAGGGCACTCACATTTTATTGTTGAGCAGTACAGCAGGAATTAAGTCAGGAACCTGGAGGCAGGAACAAATGTAAAAAACAAAATAGAAGAATGCTGCTTATCTGATTGTCTCTTGTGGATTTGCCAGCTTACACTTTTATACATGCTTGGACCACTTACCCAGGAGTGGTGCCACACACAATGGTCTGAACACTCCTACATCAATGACTAAATAAGAAAATGTAATACAGACTTGCCTAAAGCTTGATCTTATAGAGAAATTTGCTCTGTTGAGGTTCCCTCCTTTCAGATGAATGTCTATCTAGATAACTTATGTCTAGTTGACAAGAATAGAATGTGTATGTGTATGTGTTTAAAATATGTGTATATACAAAACTTATGAAAATGTAATACTTGATGTTATATTGCTTGGCATTATTTTAATGGAAACTAAGCACCTTAATTCAAGAGAAAGTTGACTGAAAACAATTTAAATGAAATAAGACACAATGCTTTCTTTTCCTTTTTCTTTTTTCTTTTTAATTTGATCTCCTTTCCTGCCTTGAGAAGTCTGCTGTAACCTTGGACCTCCATCATCTGGCCACCTCTCTGATCACCTTCATCAGACCTGCTGATCCAGAAACAAACATATTAGATGTCTGCTCCACACCCATTCCCCTGCCCACCAAGGGGAATGTCCAGTGGTCCTTACCAATATGCAGTCCCCCAGAATTCCACTGTAGCACCACCTCTCTGCCTGTCCCCCCCACCAATCCCATCCCTACAGTGTTCAGAGGGACATACCAAACTTCTGCGAGACTTTCATTGCCCCCTGAGTGCCATTTTCCAGCCCAAGTATATCCACCAGAGGCCTGACACATCAGGATCATCAATGATAGGCCCCTTCCCAATCCATGCTACAATTGGAACATCCAACAACAACCAGACTAAAGGCCAGTTTAAGAACACAATCAAGAGGCAGAGGCAGGTGAATTTCTGAGTTCAAGGTCATCCTGGTCTACAGAGTGAGTTTCAGGACAGCCAGTGGTATACAGAGAAACCCTGTCTTGAAAAATAACAACAACAAAAAAGAAACAAAACAAACAAACAAAGAAAAACAAAACGAAAACTTACACAAAACTAAAACAACAACAACAACAAAAACAACAACAAAAAAACATGAACACAATCAACAAAGCCAGGGCAATATGACACCTTCAGAGCACATCTGTCCTCACACAACAGAAGCACAAGAAAATGACCTTAAATCCAGTCTGCTAAAAATGACAGTGTCCTCTAGAGAGGAAATGAATAAATCCCTTAAAAAAATACAGGAAAAATACAATAAAACAGATAGAGGCCTTTAAAGAGGAAACAAATGAATCTCTTAAAGCAATACAGGAAAATAAAATTAAGTAGGTGAATGAAATAAATAAAATTGTGTAAGACTTGAAAATGGAGATAGAAACAATAAAGAAAACACAAACTGAGGCAATGTTGGAAATGAGAATCATAGCAAAGAGAACAGAATCAACAGATGGAAATATCACCAACCATTCAAGTAATGGAAGAGAGAATCTCAAGCATAGAACATAGGATAGAATTGGTTGATATACCAATCAAATAAAATGTTAAATCTAAAATATTCTTCATACAAAACATACAAGAAATATCGGATAATATGAAAAGACATAATTTAAATATAATAGGAGTAGAAGAAGATGAAGAATTCCAGCTCCAAGGACCAGAAAATATTATTACCAAAATCATAAAAAAACTTTTCCAACATAAAGAAAGAGATACTTATAAACATGCAAGAAGGGTATTAGACAGGGCCAGAAAAGAAAATCATCCTGCCATATAATAATCAAAACACTAAATATACAGAACAAAAAAAAAAGTAGTAATACTGCAAGGAAAAAAGGCCAGATAACACGAAAAGGTAGACCTGTCAGAATTATACCCAACTTCTCAACAGAGGCTATAAAAGCTAGCAGTGCCTAGAAAGGTGTCTGGCATACTCTTAAAAAATAAAACAACCAACCAACCAAACAAACAAACAAATAAAAGCCCCACAGATGTCAAACTAAACTACTACACCCAACAAAACTCTCAATCACCACATCACCATAGATGATATTTCAAGACAAAAACCAGTTTTAAACAATATTCACAAATCCAGTCCTATAGGAAACACTAGAAGGAAAACTCCAATGCAAGGAGGGTAACTACACCGAAGAAAGCACAGAAAATAAGTCCATACCAGAAAAACAAAAGAAGGGAAGGACACACAAAAACATGCACACTAATAACAGCAACATCAAAAAAGCAAGAAGTAACAATCACTGGTTATTAATATCTCTCAACATCAATGGACTCAAATCTCCAATAAAAATAATAAACAGAATAAAGGCCTGCAAAAATTTTTCCAAGCAAACATACCCAAGAAGTAATCTAGAGAAGGCATTATAATATGTAATAAAAAAAAGACTTTCAACCAAACTTAATCAAAAGACACAAGGAAATATACTTCATACTTATTAAAGGAAAAAAATACCAAGATAGTATCTCAATTCTGAACATCTGTCCCAAATACAAAGGCACACATTTATAAAACAAATATTACTAAAGCATAAATTGAACAAACACTGCTACATATTAGTAGCGGTGGACTTCAACACCACACCCTCACCAATTAAGAGGTCATTCAAACAAAAACTAAACAGAGAAATAATGAAATTAACCGTGGTTGTGATTCAAATGGACTTAACAGATATCTACACACCATTTCACCCAAACATAAAACAATATACGTCCTTCTCAGCACCTCACAGAACCTTCTCCAAAACAGATCATATAGTTGATCACAAATTAAGCCTCAACATATCCAAAACTAATTGAAATAATGCCTTGTAGCTTATCAGACCACCATGGATTAAAACTGGATTTCAACAATAGAATCACCAGAAAGCCTACAAATGCATGCAAACTGAATAAGTCTCAATGTAATAATTTCTAGGTCAAGGAATTAATTAATTAATTAATTAATTAAAGACTTTCTAGAATTCAATGAAAAGGAAAGCACAATATACTCAAACATACAGGATAAAATGAAAGTACTGCTAAGAGNAAAGTTTGTATCACTAAGTCACTCCATAAGAAATTAGAGTTATCATACTAACAATTTAAAAGTACATCTGAAATCTCTAGAAAAACAAGAAAGCAAGCCCACTCAAGAGGAGTAGTGGGCAGGAAATAAAGTCAGGACTGAAATCAAACAGTTAAAACCAAAGGAAACAATACAAAAGAATCAACAAAAGAACCTAGATGTGGTTCTTGGATAAAATCTACATGATAGACAATCTTTTTTCACACTAACTATAACACAGAGGGGCAATACCCAAATAAACAAAATCAGAAATGAAAAGGCACACATAACGGACAATGAGGAAATTCAAAAACTATTAGGTCTTATTTCAAAAGTCCATACTCCACAAAATTGGAAGATGTAAATGAGATGGATGACTTTTTAGACAAATGTCACTTCCTGAAGTTAAATCAAGATGAGATAAACTATTTAAGCAGCCTATAACCGCTGGGAAAAAAAGGTAGTCAGTAAAAGTCTCTACCGCCCCTCCACCCCCAAAAGAGCTGAGGATCAGATGGATTAAGTACCTGCATATTCTGTTGTTATGTTTCCCAACTATGATAGTGTTTAGAAAGTTATCCTCTGGAACTATAAGCTCAAATAAATATTTCTGTCTATAAGTCCCCTTGGTCACGGAATAATTTTTCTTGGAGATTAATTAGAAACTTTATTGTACATATAGACCCCAGAGTTCAGGATATACATATATATATATATATATATATATATATATATATATATATATATATATATGTGACCTAAAAGAGACCTTAACTAAATTGACCTAAGGGACAGATAGTGACTCACTCAATGCTCCTTCATTTGCTCTCTATCAGGTATGAAACTCCCCTTACCAGATTTTATCACGGACATAGAAACCTAAGTACATCAGCATCAGAACTTTACCAATATAATAGTTTACCAGATAAGTCTAAAGTCTTCTGCTTTAGTTGAAGTTAAGAACATAAAAGTGGCATAGATAATTCTTGCCACAGCGCTGTACAATGGATTCATTTTAACAAACTTGTTTTCAGTTTCTATAATCACATATTCTCTTGTGCTTCATTTAGTACAACACTAATGGACAGCTTAGGAGACACAAAACTTAGTTTCTGCTCCATTCTCTGGAAAATGATTATTGAAAAGATGCCCTATACTCTTTCCTATCTTCATTTATGAAATATAAACAGTTATATCTACTTCAAAATGTCTAATGAAAGCAAAATATGGCAATTTATATATAGCACATAAGCACATCACTTAGAATCTACTGTGAAATTGGAACTATTTAAGCATCAAATATTGTGACTCACTTTGATTAAAATAAAACCAGAAGAAAATATTTGACTAATATTGCATGTAAAACTTTAGTAAGAGGTAATTGGATTTTGTTTAAATGCTTTTGACCATTCAGCATATAGGTATCCACATTGATCGTTATTGAAAATATAATAGAGACAATTGGAAAATACTTTTGTAACAATTATCATAATACATATGGAAAGTATTCTGATTAAGTATCATAAACTGAGTGAGTGCTGTTAACATTTTTTCTAACTAATTATTAAGTACCTATGAAGAATTTCCTACCCCTTAGAAGTGATATCTCATAACTAAATTTTAGCCGGTTTGCCCTTTCTTCATACTAAAACTCTTGCAGACTCTCCCCTGTCTTTCAAAAGAAACTTAGTAGATGTGCTCAACCAAGGTTACCTATATTCTTTGGCTCCTTTCCTGATATATTTTCCTTCATAGATTAATCTCCCTTTTTCTGTAAAGTGTGAATTGTATTTCTTCTTATCTTGGCTTCAGAACATACCTTGACATTGAGTAGGAAGTAAACGTATTTCTTGGTGGTGGAATTTGGCAGGATAGTTTGTAAAAAGAGATCTCCAAAAGTATATCAAAACCTGTTCTCACAAATATAAACTGTCTTCCAAGCCTATACAGTGGGATGCGATGTTCCTTCACTGTAGAGTGTTTGAAAACCCAGAATTTGCTGATTGATGAATGCCTGAAAGGAAAGCAGAGAAAGCCTGCCAAACACAATCTGTCTTTCAATAACTCTCAGGGAAGACAGATGGCAAGAAAGTTTGAGCCTTAAACCTTTGGAGTCCCAGGTGTTTGTATAGAGTTTAATTACTTTGCAGATAAAAAAGTGACAGATGTGTAACACTAGGTCCGGCAACAAGGTGAACTCTAGTATCTGCCCAGAATATAATCTTTTGGCTTTTTGTATGAAAACCCTGTGAATAGTGAGGCTGTAGGCCAAAAATTTGTGCATTGAATTCTACTGCCTATACTGACAGGTGAGAGCCACTCAAAGAAATATGACAGGACCATGCATCCCAGTGTGTTCATGGTGGAGGTGACATGGGGAGGGAGAAGACAGGAGAAATATTTCAGTAGGTATGATTATTAGGCATGCATTTTTACTAGTGAATTAGAGTCATGTGGTTATAAACACTGACATGGGAAAGAGAATTATATCCATGTAATAAAGTAGAAGAGCTGAGAAATAAAACTATCCTACCTCCTATTTTGCTTTGTTGATTTCTCCAGACCCAGAAAATCAAAAAGATAATGGAAAAAGTGTAATCATGGAAACTTATGCCTGTTTAGCGTGAAGGGGTTTATTTCTAAAATTTTCTTTATGGACAAAAATTTATTCTAACATGTGATGGAACTCTCATATATAGTACTGTGTATACCTATTGTAGCAGAGGTATTTTAATCATAAACTACAGATCAAATGACAAATCTTGAAAGTAGGAATTGTAAATTTTAACATTAACCATAGAATATAAACTGAACACTTTTAAAATTTAGATATAAATTTGAATGGGTAGTATAAATATACCAAATAATAATAGATGATGGGAGGGGATATGGAAAGAGGGACTAATGTTCACTTTCAGGTCAAAATGTGAACTGGTGCTGCCACTGTAAAAATAATTGTGGAGGGTCAAAAAAAGCTAGAAAGAGAACTACTATATGACAAAATCAATACCACTCATTGGCATATAGAACCAAAGGAATCTGTATCATTGCATAGTGATATTTTTTCCTCTATGTTCATTGTTACACTATTCACAATATCTCAGAAATAGAACCAGCCTACATATGCATTAATTGATAAGTGAATGCTGACTATGTGGCATATTTAAAGCCTAAAATTTTATTCAGCCATTGTGCTGGTTAGTTTTGTTAATTGGCAGAAACTAGAGTTACCAGTTGAAGAAATTTTCCCCATCAGATTGCCTATGACATGTCTGTTGAACCATTATTTGATTTAGGGTGTTTCTTACATCAATAAATACCAAGCTAAGACAGAACTACGTACCAGGAACATGAGGTATTGCTCTGACAAAAGTGACCAAGTTTTTTTATTTGGTGATGGTGGTGGTGGGGTTATATAAGGATATTGGACCTTTGGTCTAGAAATGGCTATGGAGTACTGAGAGATTACTGAGCTTGGACAACAAGAAAGTGAGAGAGGTATAGACAATGTATGCCTGGCTTGTGAAGTTTCAGAGTGAAGCAAAGCTATTTGGATTAGGATTTTTTGGAACTGAAATGAAACAATTGATATTGGTTAGTTAATTAATAATGGGCCAGTATGACTGAGCTGAAATATTTCATGAAGTATTTCCTCAGACTCAGCTCAAGCTGACAGCTCAACTTGGCAATAAATATATGCCCCTCCCCTGCATTGAACTGGTTTTGGCTACATGAAACCTAAAATACTGTCCTTTTTAGATTATCTATTTCTGTCATAAAACACAGTGAACAACACCAACGTGGAGAGTAACAGGTTTATTTCAACTTATATTTTCACATCACAGTCCATCACTGAGAAAAGTCAGATCAAAAATCAAACAGAGAAGGAATTTGCAGGTATAAACTGAAGCAGAGGCCATGGGGGACTGATATTTTCCGGCTTTATTTTCATGACTTGATCATCCTGTTTATTATATGACCAGGGACCACCTGCCCATGGATGGTACCAACCACAGTTGGCAGGGTTATTCTGCATTAATTATTGATTAATAAAATGTCATAAGACTTCTCTGCAGGGTAAATTCATGAAGATATTTTCTCATTTAAGTTTCCCTATTCCCAAATACATCTAGGTTTGTGTCTGAAGGAAGGGGGTCACAGAGAACAGCTGAGAATTTGTGAGAAGCCAGAAGAGGCCATTGATGAAAGTACAGTCTAAGTTACAATGAAAGTCACAGAGTTGAAGATGTTGTTCAAAAAAGCTGAGGCTTCATATTATGTGACAGTGTTAGTGTTCCTGAAAAGAGGCCAGGAGGCTACTTTTGAAGGTAAAAATTTAGTTGCAATAGAGATACCAGTATATTATGCATGTTAGGACCATGGGATGACCACCAATTTTAGTAGCTAATTGAACCTATAAAGTAATGTCTGTGTGTGCTGCAAATTGCAGAACCAAAGAAGAGGAGATCAACAAGACCTTTGGAATCCAAAAGATCATTAGTCATTCTTAGATAGCAGACACTGGAATGATTTGGACCTATACTGCTGGCCTTTTTGTTGTTGTTGTTCAGGTTGATTTTGTGTGTATGGACATATGTGCTCTTATTTTTCCCAATTGTAATAAGAAAATAATTTATTTTTATTTTATAGTAACATAGAAGTAAGAGAAGTAAGAGTCTCTGGATATTTTAAAGGTATTTTGAACTTGCAAAGTGTGTAGTTTTAAAGACTGTGAGACCTTCAGATATCTGCATGTAGAAGAGCACAAATATCCATATTTATCACTCTATAAAAACTCAAGTACAAGTGGATCAAAGTCATCAACATAAAACCTAATACACTAAATCTAATAAAAGAGAAAGTTGAAAACAACCTTGAATGCACTGGTATAGGAGACAATTTCATGATAAGATGACCAGTGGTTTGGGCTCTAAGTTCAACATTGATAGATGACACTGAATAAAACTGAAAGGCGTCAAAAGGACACTGTCAGTGGGACAAAATGGCAGCCTATAGACTGGGAAAAATCATCACCAATCCAAAGTCTGGCAGAGGCTAAAATCTAAAATACATAAAGAACTTAATAAATTAGATACAAACTAACCAAATAAACTAATTAAAAATGTGATACAGAGCTAATCAGAGAATTCTCAACAGAGGAATCACAAATGGCTGAGAAGCACTTAAAGAAATGTTGAACATCTTTAGTCATCAGTGAAATACAAACCAAAATGAGACTGAGATTCCACCTGACACCCTTCAGAATGGCTAAGATGAAAACTCAAGCTACAACACACACTGGAAAGGATGTCGAACAAGGGGAACACACTTCTCCATTGCTGGTAGGAGTGCATACTTATATGACCACTCTTGAAATCAACCTGGTATTTTTTAAGAAAACTGGGAATAGTTATACCTCAAGATCCAGCTATACTACTCCTGGGCATATACACAAAAGAAGCTCTCCTGTGTCACAAGGACATGTGATCAACAATGTTCATAGCAGCTTTATTTGTAATAGCCAAAAACTAGAAGCATCCCAGATGTGCCTCAGCTGAAGAATGGACACAGAAATGTTTTTCTTTAACAATGGAATACTCTTCAGCTATTAAAAACAAGAACATCATAAACTTTGTAGGAAAATGGTTGGCACTAGAAAATATCATCCTGAGTGGGAGGATTCAGACACAAAAAGACATGCATCATATGTAGGCATATACTCCCTTATAAGTAGATATTAGTCATAAGATATGGAATACACAAGCTATATTCCATAAACCCAAAACGAGCTGGAAGTGCCAAGCCATGATACTTGAATCTCACATGGAGGAGACCAAATGGTCATAAAAAGTAGATGAAGGGAGGGAAATGGAGAGGAGAATGTATACGCTCAGGATCAGGTGTGGAGAGAGATAGGAGAGAGGGGCAGAGGGCCAGAGAATGAATAGAAATCTGCATCTGGAATGGTTGGTGTCTTAGTCAGGGTTTCTATTCCTGCACAAACATCATGACCAAGAAGCAAGTTGTGGAGGAAAGGGTTTATTCAGCTTACAGTTTCACCGTTGCTGTTCATCACCAAAGGAAGTCAGCACAGGAACTCAAGCAGGTCAGGAAGCAGGAACTGATGCAGAGGCCATGGAGTCCATGGATGTTACTTACTGGCTTGCTCAGCTTACTTTCTTATAGAATTCAAGACTATCAGCTCAGGGATGGTACCACCCACAGGGGCCCTCTGCCCTTAATCACTAATTGTGGAAATGCCTTACAGCTGGATATCATGGAGGTATTTCTCAACAGAACCTCCTTTCTCTGTGATTACTCCAGCCTGTGTCAAGTTGACACACAAAACCAGTCAGTGCAGGTGGAAAGTTGGGGGCAATCTAGGACATGCTAGAATCATGAGATGGGTGAGGTTCTCAGAAGTCTGTGGGGGTGACTCTAGCTGAGACTACTAGCAGGGGATATGTTCGAGAACTGAAGTGGCCACCTTGTTTAGCATGACAGGATCCCCAGTGGAGAGATAAGAATAGTAACCCACCCACAAAACTTTGCCACCCAATGTTCCTATCAACAACAACATCAAAAAATGCAAGGACAAGATGTAACAGAGGCTGAGGTAATGGACATCCAATAACCAATCCAACTTGAGACCCATCCTATAGGCAAGTACCAATCTCTGGCACAAATAATGATACTTCCTTAGGCTTCCAGATAGGAGCCTAGCACAACTTTCCTCTGAGAAGCTGACTGAAACAGATCCAAAGACCCACAGCTAAATATTTGACTGAGCTCAGGGAATATTATGGAAGGTTTGAGGGGAAGGGGATAAGAAATGCACAGGAAGAATAACAATGTCTACTAACCTGGACTCTTGGGGGTCTCTCAGAGAATGAGCCATCATCCAAAGAGCATGTATGATTAAAACATAGCCCCCACCCCATATATGTAGCAAATGTGCAGCTTGGTCTTCATGAAGATGCCCCAACAACTAAAGTGGGGTTCTGTCTCTAAAGCTGTTGCCTGTCTGTGGAACAATGTTCCCCTAACTGAGCTGCCTTGTCTAGAGAGGATGTGCCTAGCCCTGCAGAGAATTGAGGTCCCAGGATAGAGAAATACTTGGGGAGGGTGGACTACTCTCTTGGAGGAGAATGGGAGGAGACTGGAGGAAGGACTTTGTAAGATGAGGAACTAGAAAGAGGGCAGCAGCACTGCAGTGGTGGCGCACGCCTTTAACCCCAGCACTTGGGAGGTAGAGGCAGGTGGATTTCTGAGTTCGAGGCCAGCCTGGTCTAGAGAGTGAGTTCCAGGACAGCCAGGACTATACAGAGAAACCCTGTCTCAAAAACAAACAAACAAACAAATAGGGCAGCAATAGGGATATAAAATGAATAGATAAATAAATTAATGGGGAAAAGTTCCCGTTATGTGTTATATTATGGACTTACTATGATACCATAATATTGGGAATAAAGGAGAAATGAAAAGTAATAGCTTAATAGTGAATTATTTGTGTGTCAATTGAAAATGGGTCAAAGATTTGTCAACTTGACACAAAGTAAAGTCACCTGGAAAGAATGGTCTTGAATTGAGTCGTTGCTTCCCTCAGATTTTCATTGAACCAAATTTGGATAGATGTAAAGTGTTGTCATCTAACCCCCTCGCCCAGAATATCTGTAGATATTTCATCCCATGCCTGTCAGCTATTTCATATTGTTGCTGTAATATGCCTACCAATCATTGACACAGATAACAAACATAGCTCAGAGCAGGGTCATGCTGACCATATCCCATTTTCTTCTGTAATTTCTGAGGTTTGTTAATCTTAAGAAATTCCACAAGGCTTTATGTAGGACATATCAAGTTAAAGGGAAATATGAACTGGTATGTCTAAAATGGGTTGAGTCAGAGCTATCAACCAGGACTACTTCCTGGACCTGCTTATGAGCTCATTGTGGTTATTGTGGTTTTCTTTTTTCTGTATAAGCCTTCCCTGAGAAATGTTTGGGGTTATAGTTCAGATGATTCTGAGCTACATCTCTGATTTGATCAGTATTAGGGTGTTTGTTCAATAAACCATCCCTGTCTGAAAAAGGTCAGTGTTTGTGTGGTTTGTAGACCAACTTTCAGACCCTAACATAAAATAAAAACATGAAAATACTACATTTGCAGGTAAGTAGATAAAAATTGGAAAAATACACTGAATGAAGTAGCCCAGACCTAGAATGAGAAACAGCACATTAGCTCTCTCAAAAACCTAGCTTTGAATCTTTATATTTCTATACTTAGCTTGAAGTACCTTAAAGAAATTGGTGCAGGGACCTTTGAAGAAAGGGGAACAGGAGAACACGGGCTTTATTAAAGTAGAAATAAATAATATTGAGTGTATAAAGTTTAAACAGTGGTTGGGTTAGAGGGGATAAGTGCATTCATGTGATAGAAAGAGGTTTAATGAGACAAATCTAATATGAAAGTCTACGTGAGAGTCCACTTTTTTGTAAAATAATCAAAACTACAAGTTTACAAAAATAAGAAGGGTGATATCCTACATGACTTGATAATACTATTCCTGGAAATCAGGTTAAACAGAAATTTGAATGCCAGATATGGAATAACTTATATGAGTTATTAGTCAGGTAATACCTGGTGTCCCCCAAATAAAATATCTAGATTATAAGGCTCTATTGATGAACATACCATTTGTCTGGGTTATAGAATATAGATGAATCAAGCTGGAAATGAACAGCAGGTTTCTTTTCTGCGAATTAGCTTTCAGAATTCAAGAAAGTACAATGGAGGTTGTTGAAGGAGTAAAATCATTAGTGATCTCATTCCACTTCAAGTCATATTAACTACAGTAGAAACCTGCCAGAAAAGACATTCCCACCACTGCAGTGGTGATACAATCAGTCTAGTGGACATCCAATTTCCCTGTGATTATATTTGAGACCTGCTGCATAGGAGATATTCAATTTCTGGTGTTGTGAACCCAATAAAACTCATGGCTTGTAAGGTCAAAGGCTCTAAGTGTGAACATACTACTGTTTGTTGCAGGATATTTGATAGCACTGTCAACCCCATGATTGTGAACTAGGAAAAACTTGTTCTTAGGCTCAGCACTAGCCCACACCTTTTATTCAAGAGCTAAATAAAGCCATCCCTAGGTCAAGAGGCAGAGTAAGCAACCAACTGAGAGGGAATAAATATTAGTAGACAGAATGGAGAGAGTTGGAAGGTGTTTAAGACAGAATGGAAAAAGAGAAAGGTTTTACCTTCTGGGATTTCCATTAAGTATGAAGGTCAGCTGAGTGCTTTTTCTGCCTCTTTGAGATGGCAGGCTTTCATCCCAGCATCTGGATCCCAAGTCTTCATTTGGTAAATTGAAGATTTGGGAATTTTGTTTTTCTAAAACAACAATTTTTGTTTAGTTGAATTTACATAGTGTTAAACTGCCTTCTAAAAATTTAGACATATCCATAAAACGTACGATTCTTATCCTACGTCAGTAAGGAGTTGCAATGTGTAGCAGTCAATATACAAATTCTTGGCTTCTCAAAATGCTGAAAATAGTGACAGTTGAGTATTCAATTATAA
This sequence comes from Mus pahari, assembly GCF_900095145.1. Classification (NCBI taxonomy): domain Eukaryota; kingdom Metazoa; phylum Chordata; class Mammalia; order Rodentia; family Muridae; genus Mus; species Mus pahari. The sequence continues at coordinate 68,312,987 of NC_034613.1, read as the reverse complement.
AAACTTTATTCATACAACACATTCTAAAGCTCAAAAAAGAAACAACAACAAACCCAGAACAGGTAGCACTAAGGAAGAGCTGTGGGAAGAATGCAAGAACTGGACAAAAAACAGGAAGATGGAGAAATATCATCTTTTGAGCAAACACAACCTTTAACATCCTAAGTTCACAGCAGCTGCATTTGCTTTCAATGGACTTGGACAAGAGCAGGTCTGTCTATAACCACTCATGGATGAAAAAGGATCTCATGAGGCCCTATTTTCCCATGTTGAACTACTTACTGGCTAATTATGTAACTCAAAATAATCATGAGCCCTTATATTCAGCAGATCACAGAACCTCAAAAAAAGACCTAAAAATACAAAATATATCTGTAGAGTGGAGAGATGGTTGATGAAGTGGAAACTTAAGGGTTCTTTGGAAAGTCAATTGTTTTGGAAGTTCTCTGGGACAAATATATGAAGGAATGTTTAGCTGAAGCAAACACAGGTAAAAAGATGTTCTGCTAAAGCAAGCATGTGAGAGGACATGTGATGAAGGAATCTTTGCTAACAACATACATGTATTGGTTGCCTTATGTTGCATAGTTGAGCTGCAGTTGGCAGGACTCCATAGAAAGAAATGCACCAAAAAACTTCTTGTGGTGTATTGCAGTTTCTTGGCGCTTCCATGGACTCAGGCCAATTGGCAGAATGATATCAAATGACATAGATGCACATACTAAGGCAAGAGCCTTGCTGAGGCAAGGCACATGGAGGACACATGATGTTTGGAAGGTATAAATAGGACTCTACAGACAGTGACTGGGGCAGAATGTGGCTTGCTTATACAGTTATCTGTGCAAAGTTTATTGCTCTGCAGTCTTCGCTGATCTTCACTTCACTGAGAGAGGCACATATGAGAACTTCTGGCATTCCTGCTGTTCCCTCATGGGGACAAAACCTAAGGCTGAGGCCTGGCAGTCTCTGCTAGGTCGAGTAACAGCTGTTGCTAACCTGACTCTACTGAACTGGACTGCTGGTGCATCAGTGAAGTGTTTGAGAGTAGATGGAGCTGCTACTGCTAACTTGTAAACTAAACTGCCAATTTCCAGACAATACAGACAGGAGTGCTCCAAAGAACCTTTCTAAACTGTTGAACTTACCCTGTATCCTTTCTTTTCTACTACCTCTGGTGGATGGTGGGCTAGAAGGGAGGTTAAAACATGTAAGAACCATCATTAAAAATAGGTTTTGAAAAAAATTAAAGTTAGAGGTTGACAGGGGTATGAAAGATATAAACAAGAGTAGGAGGGTGAGAATTAGCAGAATGTATTTATTGCTTACATATATGAATTACTCAAAAACAAATTGAATCTGTTAAACAGATTTTTATATCTGATTGAATAGTATATATGTAATAGTTAACCATGTAAACAAAGAATTTGAGTACAGTTTCTGCAAACTGCCATGCTAAACATTGCTGTCATTTCATTTCTTCCTAGTATGACAGGACCATGCATCCCAGTGTGTTCATGGTGGAGGTGACATGGGGAGGGAGAAGATAGGAGAATGTCAAAGACAACTTTTATTTTAGACTACAGAGAAAAATAAATTTCATTTGAGATAAATTTATACTTATAGAGTTCCTCTGTCCCATAAAATCTGGTTTAAGAACCTAAATACCTAAATCAAAATCTTGTTATTAAAATATATATTCTAAGCCCAGTGTGGCGGTGCATGCCTTTATTCCCAGCATTCGGGAGGCAGAGGCAGTTGGATTTCTGAGTTCGAGGCCAGCCTGGTCTACAAAGTGAGTTCCAGGACAGCCAGAGCTATACAGAGAAACCCTGTCTCAAAAAAAACATGTGTGTGTGTGTGTGTGTGTGTGTGTGTGTGTGTGTGTGTGTGTGTATTGACTGTTATTTTCACAAACTTACAAACTTAAGAACAGCTTTGTCTCTCGAGATGCCTGTGTCTTAGATTTCTTTCTTTTAATTTAAAGTTCTATGATACATAAAGAGCATACTATACTGTTCTTTCTGTTTTAAAATTGATCACCTTTCTTCCACTTGGAATGATTATAAAATTATTTTCTGCTGCAAAGTCAAGGACTGTTTTTTTTTTTTTTTCTATTTGAATAGAAGCACCTAAAAGGAACTCCTCAGGCTTTGAACAGCAGTTAGGGGCATAACATATTCAGATTTATCACTTTACTGTGGTTTTTTTCTAAATGAGCATTTCAGAGGGAGATGACTTGAATTCTCTTGAGGGATTTGACAGCAATTTTCTATCCTGAAGACATGTTACATAATGATTGTTCTACTCATTGTTAATGAGCCTGATCATACACTTATAGTATTTCTTAGAGACTTGTAATAGCAAGTTAAATAGCACTTTATGAATAGAGAACAATTTGAGGAACTTGTGTAAAACATTTATTCATTTTTCCCACTAAATTTTTGTATTCACTATACATCACAGGCTCCCTCCTTCTTCACTTCCAAGTTCCACCCTTAAAAATCCCTCCCCACATTATCCATTCCTCTTCTCCTTAGTGAAGGGGAAACCCTCCATGGATACCACCCAACCTTAGAACATCTTGTCCAAGCAGGACTAGATATTTCTCTACCACTGAGGCCCAACTAGGCAGTCCAGGTAGGGAGAAGGGGATCCACTGGCAGGCAACAGAGACAGCTCCCAAAACACCCCTACTACAATTGTTAGGGGACCAAAAAGAAGACCAAGCTATACATCTGCTACAGAGGTGAAGGGACTTAGGTCCAACTCCTGCATTATCTTCGGATGGGGGCTTAGTTTCTGTGAGTGCCCAAGGGCCCAGATTAGTTGACTCTGTAGGTCTTCTGGTGGTATACTTGACTCCTCTGGCTTGCTCACTTCTTTCCTCTTTTTTTCCACAAGACACTCTGAGCTTCACCTGATATTTGGCTATGTGTCTGTACATCTATTTTTATTAGATATTTTCTTTATTTACATTTCAAATGTCATCCTCTTTCCTCCTTTCTGCTCCAAAAATTCCCTATCCCATCCCCCATCCCCCTGCTTATCAACCCACCCACTCCTAGGTTGGGCAGTCTCTGGATGGCCTTTCCTCCAGTCTCTCCTCCACAATTTGTCTCTGTATCTCTTTTCTTTTTTTATTATTATTATTTTCTTTATTTACATTTCAAATGCTACCCCAAAAGTTCCCTATACCCCCCTGCCCCTGCTCCCCTACCCACCTACTCCCACTACTTGGCCCAGGCCTTCCCTTGTGCTGGGTCATATAAAGTTTGCAAGACCAAGGGGCCTCTATTCCCAATGATGGCCAATTAGGCCAACTTCTGCTACATATGCAGCTAGAGACACAAGCTCAGGGGGGTACTGGTTAGTTCACATTGTTGTTCCACCTACAGGGTTGCAGCCCCCTTCTGTATCTCTTTTCATAGGAGAAGATACATATACATCTATTGTTATCAGCTGCTGGGTGAAGTCTCTCAGGAGACAGCTATGTTAGGTTTCTATTTGCGAGCATAGACAAGAATAATTTATAATGTCAGTTTTTTGCTCTCTCCCATGGGATAGTCTTAAATTGGGTCAGTGATCCTTTGGCTGTTCCCTCAGTCTCTGCTCCATCTTTATCCCTGTGCATCTTGTAGACAAGACAAATTTTGGTTGAAGATTTTGTGATCCCACCACTTGTTCTCCACTGGACGTACTGCTTATCTACAGGAGACAACCACTTCAGTCTTTATGTCCTCAATTTGAAGGAATCTCAACTACTGGAACCCCATAGACACTCCCTAGCCTCCCAGGTCCAAGACATCCAGACAGTCCCAGAGATGCTCCCCACAATTTTCCACTCCCATTCCTAGCCCTGTTCTCACACCTGATCACTATCCTAGTTCCTCTCTTCACCCCATGAGAATTTTGGTTTCATTAAAAACACAGGTACATTATGTAGATATGTTTTTCTTTGAATCCCAGGTTTGGGATGTGGGGATGCTACAGATTGCCCATAGCAACTAACTATGATATTCTCATGTTCTGACAGGGGCATGATTTTGCCAGCTGAAGACAGTTTATGTTTAGAATTCTGGGAAGTCTTCAGAAGGTGTATAAATGCCAGAGACCCTAGAAAAGTAATTGCTGCTGGTGCTCTTGATCTTGCTCTTGCTCTTGCTCTTGCTCCTGCTCCTGCTCCTGCTCCTGCTCCTGCTCCTGCTCCTGCTCCTGCTCCTGCTCCTGCTCCTGCTCCTGCTCCT
>NC_034613.1:68303957-68308183 GCF_900095145.1 Mus pahari | reverse complement strand
AGAAAATGCATCAAACTCATCTTGGAAAAAAATGCTTATATCCAATCTCTACCAATTAAGCCAAACAAGTAGACATGGTTTAGTTCTCAGCCACTACATGTGAGAGAGCCAGTTTTCTACATTGTCATTGGTGTTTGAGTTAGTTTTTTTTTTTTTTTTTTGGCTTTTCCTACTCACTTTCTTAAGCACTGTTTAGGTTAATAGATTGAAAGAATTTTAAGCCTTTTCTAAAGAAATTTCTCCAGCTAAAAGTGAGCTAGCCATTGATCTTGGAAACAGTAATATATTACTACTTCAGGGATATCATATAAGATAAATTTAAAAGAAAAGTAACCCCTTGTTCTATTGAGACTTTTACTACTTGAGCCAACAGAGACAGAACATTGCTTTTACTGGAATGGTGAAATTGTGGCTAATGGTTGGAACATTAGTAAGAAATTTTTGAGGCAAAAATTATATTTTAAACCAAGCATTATATATCATTTGGGTTTTGAATCAAAATCATTTTTTACATGTATACACCACTTCAAAGAGAAAGTTTTAAACAGCTTTGTTTGAAAGCAAACCCTATTTTTATAACTGAACATAATTACATTTTCCTAGAAGAATAATTAAATATAAGCTAGCTGTCTAAAATTATTGCTAGGATATAGCAGGTTTCTCAGGTTTCTTCTTCTTCTTCTTCTTCTTCTTCTTCTTCTTCTTCTTCTTCTTCTTCTTCTTCTTCTTCTTCTTCTTCTTCTTCTTCTATATTCCAATGCATAGTTGAATAAAACCAGAAAAGCATTTCCTTTAGGAACCTATTTGGGTCAATTTCATTAATGTATTTATTCCAGAAAGAATAACAGCTCTTTTAAAGAATAATACATGCAGCACTCACTCTTATTACCCTTCATATGATTAATTGAAGACATTTGTCCTGACATTACATCAGTTTTGTGCTAAACTACAATGTAAAGGTTAACAGATGTCTTTTATAAAAGAAATTCTATTCATGATTTCTGAAACCATTAAAATGTCACTAGAGAATATAAGAGAATTTTGTATATGCATGAGTGTTTGTTTGAACATATGTATGTTCACTAGGTATCTGCCTTCAGGGGTTGGAAGAGCAAGATGTCACATACCACAGAACTGGAGTTAATACAATTTCTGAGCCATCTAATTGTTGTTGGGAATTGAACTCAAATCCATGATTGTGAGGAAACCATTTTAGAAATTTTACGTGCACGTGCACACACACACACACTCACACCTCCAAATAAAGGAATTCGTAAATGATGCTGTGTTGCAGTAAATCTCTCCAACCCAAATATGTCCCGGCAATGAAAATACAACTAAGTTCATATGATTATATGCTGTGCACCTAGATTGGGCAGATCTATCACTATACTAGCATCTTCCACAACGTATGAGACCCCTTAGAACTTGCGGTTTCTCCAGGCCATGTGCTTCTGCTTTGCTTTTCTTCTTCCCCCTCTGCATCCTCTCCCTCTTCCATTTTCTCCTTCTTCTCTCTCCCCATTTCTGCTCCACCTTCCCTTTTATCTGCCTAATCATCAGCTCTCCTTTATTTTACAAATTAAAGTGGGAAGCAGGTTTACAGGAAATCACCTGGTGCTGACCAATTCCTTGTTCACAGTCACTCACAGGAGAACGGAATTAACATCAAATATAATCAGCCCCATGGCTCTCCACAACATTTTCCCATTTCTGTCCAATTAAAAGACTATTTTATCTCAGATATAATTGGACAAAACTATTATTATTTTATAATTTATAAAGTAAAGCGACCTAACACCCAGTCAATCATCTTTGTTAATTAAACAGAACCTCTGTCACCTGTCCTTACTTAAGATTTATAATTCTACATCTGGCTATGTCTTGGCTTTAGATTGAATGCCATCTGAAAACCATCCTCGCAAAACTGTTCCTCTCAAAGTAAAAAAGCCTGCAATGGCTAGGGCACTGTAGTTTTTCAACCCCATCAGAAATCCAAGAACTACTGATATTAACTGAAAATATATAGAAAGCCTAAAACAGCTTCCAAAACTTAGCCAATCCATCGAGACCACTGATCAGCTGGACAGTCCCTTACTTCAACATGTTGGAGCATCGCTCTTCAGCCTACTGGCCAGGGTCAACTGACAGACTTAGAGAAACAGGAATATTAAGGACTAGCTTACTATGTCTCTGCAGAATCAGGCTGTCCTAACCTGTATTGTGTCCTTTCTTTGGACATTAATATGTCTGTAGATGATTGAGGCAATTCTTGCTTAGTGGCTGTTTCGCAACAACTGGAGTAACTCAAAGATGCTAACTTTCCTCTTTAAATCCAAGACAGGGAAAACTGTCAGGAGCAGACTGGTCTCAACAAGTGAATAAATACCATTAAACGTCACATTCTGTGGACTTCTGAAGTTTTTGAAAACCAACTATCTATGTAAAGTAATCTAGACTGTTCTCTGTTAACTACTCTTAGCCATTTCTAATTAAAATAACTGAGAACACCCTAACAATAAACTCAGAGCCATGAATTTCCTTTTTGGCCCTTAACTCACAGGCTTAAACATCTCAGATATGTTTATAATAACAGCAGTAGAAGGACTGGGTTCAGCCTTGTACTTGAAAATTTTTAGTATCAAAAACAACTTATAATAACCACACCCAGTCCCAAAACCTAGGGAACTGGGACAATGACTCTTCACAACTTCTTCAAACTGAATATGGGTGTTGAGATATTTTAAAGGGAGGGGGAAGGATAGGTAAAATGGGGGAGTTGGTTGGCCTTAAGAAGGTCCCACCAATGATTGTATTAGTCTCTGATGTCTGTGTCCTCACTGGATCTGGATGAAAAACCCAAGACATCAGGAGTTCAGGCAGGTCAGTTCAGCATGTCTGTGGATGAAATTCACCACGGCTGTATATTCTGTAATATATAATTTCAAAACAAAATTTTAATATCATCAAGAAAACCTTTTTGTTTGATTCTCTGGAATCTAGTTCTCAGGGGGTCCATCTTATCCTTATAAGAATGGAAAAGATCAAAAACTCAAGGGAGAGCACATGCCGGAAAGCATTTAGAGCAAGAAAAACACTCCTCCATTCTCAGTGAGAGTGCAAACTAGTGCAACCACTTTGTAAATCAATTTGGTGGTTTCTTAGAATACTGGGAATAGTTCCACCTCAAAACCCAGCTATACAGCTCTGGGACATATACCCAAAAGATGCTCTACCATCCCACAAGGACACTTGCTCAACTCTGTTCATAGAAACTTTAGTCATAGCCTAAACTGGAAACAACCTAATTATCCCTCAACTGAAGAATGGTTAAAGAAAATATGGTATATTTAAACAGTGGAATATTAATGATCCATTAAAAACAAAGACATCATGATTTTTCCCAGAAAATGGATGGAGCTACAAAATATTGTCTTGAGTGCAATAACCCAGAGCCAGAAAAACTCATAAGATAAAAACCTAGCATAATGGTCTCCTTAGAGGATTCATCCAGAAGTGGATGGAGGCAGATGCAGAGAACCACAAACATCAGCTTGTGCTTGGAAAATCTTGTGGAAGAGTGGGAGATAGAAGTAAGCAATAGAGAAAATTCAAGGATGCCATAAGATGTCCTATAGAATCAACTAACCTGGAACCATGTGGGATGACATACCCACCAACCAGGAAGCACTTAAGAGCTGGTCTTATAGCCCTTACTCAGTTGTGGCAAATGAGCAACTTGGTCTTCATATGGGTCCCCTAACAAGTAGAGCAGGGATTGTCTCATTCTCTGTCCCCTGCCATTGGATCCTTTTCCCTATACCTGGACTGCATGGTTGAGCCTCAATGGGAGAGGATGTGTTTAGTCTTGCTGGGACTAGATGATGCAGGGTGGCGTGGTATTCATGGAGGGTTTCCCCTTCTATGAGGAGAAGGGAAGGGAGCAATGTGGCAAGGGATTTATAAGGGTGGGACTCGGTAGAAAAGAGAAAGTGGGGGTGTGATATAGATGTAAAGTGAATAATAAATAAATAAATAAATAACCTAAATTAAGGGTCTATCTTCCCACTTCAAAAGACCCATAATAAAAGTGGATCCTGAGGGGACCCGCAGCTGGACCCGATCGTCCTGCGCCTCTCCTGCCCAGGAGGGGTGTTCACCTGGCCACTGTCCGCAGGCCGTTCCAACACCCAACACCTTTCCTCCCCGACCGAGGAGGGGTGTCC
>NC_034613.1:68292597-68303946 GCF_900095145.1 Mus pahari | reverse complement strand
TGGGTAGGGGAACAGAGGTGGGGGGAGGGGTATGGGAATCTTTCGGGATAGCATTTGAAATGTAAATAAAGAAAATAATAATAATAATAAAAAAAAGTGGATCCTCCCACTTTCAATTATTTAAGAAAAAATGCCTTACAGACATTGTGGGTGTTAGTTAATTCCAGATGCAGTCAAGTTGACAACCAAGAAATAATCATCACAACTTGTATGCACACATAGTAGGTAAAATATGTATATATTAATAGTAATTGGCAATCAACTGACTTTAGGACATATATTTCTCAGTTAACTGTGATTTACAGAATTTGTTTGGGAGCAGAATATGCTATGCTGGCAGAAAAAGGACCTAAAACTATTTCATAGATTATGTCATTGTACAATTAGTTATATAGTTACTAAGTTTCCAAGCTAACTTTTATAGTGTTCTAAATAATGAATAGTAAGTTATACACACATTCTTGCTATTATATCATGAAAACTAGGAGCAGCAGATAAGAATGCCATTTTCTCTTGTGCAAAGGAATTTATTATTTCACCCCTGAATATCAAGATTAGCTCTGGTGCAATCAATTCTGGGCACTTAAGCTTTTACTTGTGTAACCAAGGCTTGCTTTCTTTTTCTTTCTGAAAGGGAAAATATAATAAATTATCCCTAGAAAGTTTATTAATTAGCCTTTCTGACTGATATAGGTGAAATCTCAGGATAGTTCTGATTTGCATTTCCCTGATGACTAAGGATGTTGAACATTTCAGGTGCTTCTAGGCCATTTAATATTCCTCAGTTTGTGAATTTGTTGTTTATCTCTGTACCCCATTTTTTAATAGGATTATTTGGTTCTCTGGAGTCTACCTTCTTGAGTTCTTTGTTTATATTGGATATTAGCACTCTATGAGATGTTAATAAAGATTTATTCCAAATAAATAGGTTGCTGCTTTGTCCTCGTGAGAGTGTCATTTGCCTTACAAAAGACTTTACATTTTATGAAATCCCATTTGTCTACAGTTCATCTTAAAGCCTGAGCCATTGATGTATTGTTCATGAAAATTTCCTCTGTGCAAATGTTTTCAAGGCCCTTTTCCAATTTCTCTTCTATCAGATTCAGTATTATGTTCAGTGTATCTGGTTTTATATGGAGGTCCTTGATCCCCTTGGACTTGAGCTTTGTTTGTGGAGATAAGAGTTGATGAATTTGCATTCTTCTCTATGCAGATGGATCCTTGAACCAGAACCATTTGTTGAATATATTGTCTTTTCACCACTGGATTGTTTTAGATTCTTTGTCAAATATCAGGTGAACATAGGTGTATAGGTTTAATTCTGGATCTTCAATTCTATTCCCTTGATCTACCTGCTTGTCTCTTCACCAATACCATGGATTTTTATTACTATTGCTCTGTAGTATTGTATAGTTCAAGGCCAGTGAATGGTGATTCTCCCAGAAGTTCTCTTATTGCTTAGCTCTCCTGTTTGTTTGTTTGTTTGTTTGTTTGTTTGTTTGGATGTTGTTTTTTTGATATTCCAAATGAATTTGAGAATTGCTCTTTCTCTCTGTGAAGAATTGGGTTGGAATTATTTTGATTGAGATTGCATTGATCTGTAGATTGCTTTTGGTAAGATGCCCTTTTTACAATATTAATCCTGCCAATCCATGAGCATGGGAGATCTTTCCATCTTCTGATGTCTTCTTTCTTTCTTCAGAGACGATGTTTTGTAGTACAGATCTTTCACTTGCTTGGTTAGAGTCACACCAAAATATTTTATGGTATTAGTGACTATTGTGAAGGGTGTCATTTCCCTTTTGTTCATTCCTTTAAATAGAGGAAAACTACTGATTTGTTTGAGTTATTTTTTATATCTAGACACTTTGCTGAAGTTATTTATCAGTTGTAGAAGTTCTCTGTTTGGGGGGGGTCACTTAAGTATACTATCATATCATCTGCAAAAGTGATATCTTTACATCTTCCTTTCCAATTTGTATCCCTTTGATCATATATTCTTTCATATTAACAAAGCTCCATGAAAACCAAAATGAAACAAATCTAGCAAAAAGAAATAACACATGAAGACTACAAGAGCCCTTAAACATAAGTATCCTATTCCTTGACCTTGAGTGCTGGTTATTACAACCAATCTTTAAATTTTACGATTTATTTCTAGTATTCTATTATAGTCTTCTCTTAATCCTATCTAGATTGTAAAAATATTTTGAGTTAAAATCCATTAAATGTAACACAAATTTTCCATATAATTTAAGAAGCTATCTTTTTACTCTAATAATACAAGTGTTTTGAAGTTTCTGATACATATTGCTAAACTATATTACATGATAGAGTATGAATGTGCAGTGATTACTAGGAAGTGAGAGTTTATAATATATAAGTTTCTAAAATGAGTGATGTTGAATCTCTGGATTCAAACTGTTTATATTTCCAAATTTGTATTTTATTTCTCTAACATATTGTACTGATGTGTGGCAAGAGTTGTCTCTTGCAAATCATATTATTATCATCTAAATATATAAATGAGTTCAATGATACCTTATTAAGAATAATCAGAGCCTGACAAATATAGAGGTAGATGCTCTCAGCCAACCATTGGACTGAGCACAGGGTCCCCAAATGGAAGAACTAGAGAAAGGACCCATATAGTTACCACTTACCAAAGTTAAATCAAGATCAGGTAAATTATTTTAAAAGCTCCATAACCTCTAAATAAATACAACAACAACAACAACAACAACCCAGGCAAGGTGATTTTAGTGCAGAATTCTACCAGACTTTCAAAGAAGAGCTAATACTAGTACTCTTCAAATTATTCTGCAAAATAGAAACAGAAAGAACACTGTCAAGCTCATTCTATTAAGCCACAGTCACCATGACACCTAATCCATACAAAGACTCAACAAAGAAAGAGAAATTCAGACCAATTTTTTTATGGACATTTATGCAGAAATACTCAATAGAATACTCACGAATAGAATCCAAGTATACAACAAATACATAATACATCAAGATCAAGTAGGCTTCCTCTCAGGGATGCAGGAATGGTTCAGCATACTAAAATTCATCAATGTAATCCACCATATAAACAAACTGAAAGAACCAAATCCTATGATTATCTCATTAGATGCTGAATATCCTTTGATAAAACTTAATAGCCTCTCATGTTAAAAATATTAGAGAAATTGCAGATACATGGTACATATCCAAATATATAAAAAAAAAAAAAACAAAGCAATAGTGAACATCAAACTAAATGGAGAGAAACTTAAAGCAATTCCACTAAAATCAGGGCCAAGACAAGCCTGCCCACTCTTTGCTTATCTATTCAATATAGTACTTGAAGTCTTAGCCAAAACAATAAGACAACTAAAGGAGATAAAATGGATACTAATAGGAAATGAAGAAGTCATAGTATCACTAATTGCAGATGATATGATAGTATACATAAATGACCCCCAAAATTCTATCAGAGACCACCTGCAGCCGATAGCAAAATGGCAGGATACAAAATTAACTCAAAGAATTCAATACCCCATCTTTACACAAATTATAAATGAATCAAGAAAGAAATTAGGAAGCAACACTTTTCAATAGCCACAAATAATATAAAATGTCTTGGTGAAATTATACCCAAGGATGTGAAAGATTTGTATGATAGGAACTTCAAGTCCCTGAAGAAAGAAACTGAAGATATCAGAAGATGGAAAGATCTCTGATGCTTATGGATAGATAGGATTAACATAGTGAAAATGGCCAACTTTAAAAAGTAGTCTACAGATTCAATGCCATTCCTCATCAAAATTCCAACACAATTTTTATGGACCTTGAAAGAGCAGTTCTCAACTTCATCAGGGAAAACAAAAAACCCAGAATAGCCAAAACAACCATGAACCATAACAGAACTTTGGGAGGAATCACCATCTCTGACCTCAAGCTGTACTTCAGAGAAATACTTATAAATACTATATGGAACTGGTGTAAGAACAGATTGGTTGATCAATACAATCAAATAAGAGACCCAAAAATGAACCCACATACCTATAGACACTTTATTTTTGATAAAGAATCCAAGACCCTATAATGGAAAAATGACAGCATCTTCAACAAATGATGATGGTCTAACTAGATGTCAACAAGTAGTAGAATGAAAATAAAATTATTTTTATCATCCTGTATATAACTCAAGTACCAGAGGATCAAGGTCCTCAACATAAAACAGAGTACATTAAATCTCATAGAAGAGAAAGTGGGAAATAGCCTTCAAAGCATTGGTACTTAAATGGGATCTCTTGGGACTGTCAATCTTCTGTAAGGAAAGCACACTGTTAATAAGACAAAAGGGCAACCTACAGATTGGGAAAGTATCTTCACTCACTCTACATCTGATAGAGAGCTAATAACTAAAATTTATAAAAACAAACAAACAAACAAACAAACACCTTAGCAAATTTAGACACCAACAAATCAAATAAGCCAATTAAAATATTTGTTATATAGCTAAACAGAATTCTCAACAGAGGAATCTTGAATGGCTAAGAAGCACTTAATGAACTGTTCCAAGTCTTTAGTTATCAGTGATCTCCAAATTAAAACAACCCTGAGGTTCCATTTTACATCCATCTGAATGGTTAAGATAAAAAAATAAAAAATAAATAAAAACTCAAGAGATAGCACGTGTTTATGAGAATGTGGAACAAGGGGAAAATTTCTTCATTGCTGGTGGGAGTGCAAACTTGTAAAACTACTTTTAAAAATCAATTTGGTGGTTCCTCAGAAAACTGGAAATGTTCTACCTTAAGACTCAGCTACACCACTCCTGGGCTTATATCCAAAAGATGTTCCACCATCCCACAAAGGCACTTGCTCAGCTATGTTCATAGCAGCTTTATTTGTAATAGGTAGAAACTGGAAACAACCTAGATGCCACTCAACTGAAGAATGGATGAAGAAAATGTGGTACATTCACACAATGGAATACTATTCAGCCATTGAACACAAAGACATCATCAATTTTGCAGGACAATGGATGGAACTTTAGAATATCATCCTGAGTGAGGTGACCCAGTCTCAAAAGGACATGCATGGTATGTACTCACCTTTATTAGCCTTAAAATACAGGTACCATGGTACACTCCACAGACCCAAAGTAGCTAAACAAAAAGGACAGCACAAGAAAGGATGTTTAAATCTCACATAGAAGGAGCAACAAAATAATCATAAGAATCAGATGTAGGGAGGGATCTAGGAGGGGAAGGGGATAAGGAAAAGAATGGTTGGTTCAGGATCAGGTGTGGGGAAGTACAAGAGTAATGCCCAGAGGGCCATGAGAATGAACAGAAATCTATAATTGACAGGGTGGAGGTGTAAGGCATCTCCAGGAGGAGACAGAGTCTTGGAATAAGGTAGCACCCAAGAATCAGTAGAGGTGACCTTAATTGTGACTCACAGTATTGTATATATTGAACCTGAAGATACCACTATTACTGTACTCTGTTATGCTTTCAGACAGGAGCTTGTTGTCCTCTGAGAGATTCTACCCAGAAGCTGACTCAGATAGATACAGACACCCACAGCCAAAGAGTAGATGGAGCTTGGGAATTCTTATGGAATAATAAGAGGGAGGATTGCAGGCCCCAAAGGGGATAGAATTCCACAGGAAGACCAACAGAGTCAACTAACCTGGACCCTTGGGGCTCGCAGAATGTGAACCTCCAACCTAAGAACAAACACAGGGTAGACCTAGGCCTCTTCACACATATGTAGATGTGAAGCTTGGTTTTCATGTAGGTTCTGAACAACTGGAAAGGGGGTTGTCCCAAAGCTGTTTCCTGTATGAGGTATATGCTATTCTAGATGGACAGCCTTGTCTGGTCTCAGTAGGAAAGGAAGCACCTAGCCTTGTAGAGACCTGAAGTCCCAAGATGGGGATACCCAGAGGATGCCCACCTGCTCAGAGGAGAAGCAGTGTGGGGAAAGGATTATAACAGTGTGATTAGATGGGAGGCAGTGAGCAGGATATAAAGTGAATAAGTAGAAAACTAAAATTAAATAAAAAACAATAAAATAAAAACCATTTCTAAAGAAACTGTTTTGTTGTTGTTGTTGTTGTTGTTGTTTTATTTCTTTTCGAGACAGGGTTTCTCTGTATAACCCTGGCTGTCCTAGAACACACTCTGTAGACCAGGCTGGCCTTGAATTTAGTAATCCACCTGCCTCTGCCTCCCAAGTGCTGGGATTAAAGGCGTGCACCACCACTGCCTGGCAGAAACTGATATTTTTTAATAAAATTGTTTAAAAACTAAAAATGGTCTCATTGAGTAGGGTAAGCCCAATTTGAAATGAAATATGTTCCATAGCAGAGATGAGAAAAATAAAGGTGAAAATAGGATGGAAAGACAAGCTTAGAAATTTCTAGTGGTGAAAACCTACCTTCTTAGAGAAAAATGTTAGAGGACGAATTTCAGTTTATAACCCTGCATTAAGTGACAGTGAAAGCCATACTCTGGCATACCAAAGACAAATTATAATTTATGAATAAAAGTAAAATTTTTAACTAGAAAAATATTATCTTTGCTTTTTCAGAAAATACAATCTAGCAGTTACATGGAGAACCTATTAAATAATAAAAAATTGTAGAATTGATTGGGTATTGAATATAATATTTGAAAAGCTATAAAAACAGGTAAGTAATTTGGGAAAATTTATGTAGAATTTGGGTACTGAAATTTCAGAATAGCAGAGCATCCCTCTCCTACATATATGCATGGGGCTTCCAAGCAACCAGCACATGCTCTTTGTTTGTTGGCTCTGTTGCTGGGGTTTCCCAGGTATCCAGGTTAGCTGACACTGTTGGTCTTCCTATGGGGTTGCTATCCCTTGTAGTTCCTTCAGTACTTCCCCTAAGTCTTCAATGGGTGTCCCTGACCTCTGTCCAATGCTTAGCTGTGAGAATATGCATCTGTCTCAGTCAGCTGCTGGTAGAGCCTCTCAGAGGACAGCCAGGCCAGTCTTCTGTCTGCAAACAAAGCACAGCATCAGTAATAGTGTCAGTGATTGGAACCCTCCCCTGGGATGGATCCCAAATTGAGCCTGTCACTGGTGAGCCATTCCTTTAGTCTCTGTCCCAAATTTGTCTGTGAATTTCATTTATACAGGAACAAATTTGGGTCAAAACTTTTGTTAAGTGGGTTGGTACTTCCATCCTTCCACTGGGGATCCTGTCTGACTATTAGGAATGGTCTCTTCAGGTTCCATCTCCTCATTGTTGGGCATTTTGGTTAAAGTCACAAACACTGAGACTTGGGAGCCTCTCTTGTCTAAGGTCTCTGGGACTGTATAGAGGTTTCCCCCACCCCCACCTCAGGTAACTGCATATTTCCATTCATTCTCCTGGATTTCTGGCCCTCTCTCCTGTCTCCACTCAGACAAGATCCTGCCCTCCCTTTTCACTCCTCTCCCCTCTACCACATAAGTCCTTCCCTTCATCTGCTACCTATGACTATGCTGTTCCCCCTTCTAAGTGTATTTAAGCATCCTTACTTAGGCATTCCTTCTTGTTTACCTTTTAAGGGTCTGTGGCATGTATCATGGATATTCTGTACTTTTTGGCTAATGTCCACTTATTAAGTACATACCATGCATGTTCTTATGGGTATGGGTTCCCTCACCCAGGATGATATTTCTAGTTCTACCCATTTGCCTATAAAATTCATGATGCCCTTGTTTTTAATAGCTGAATAGTATTCCATTGTGTAAAGGGACCACATTTTCTCTATCCATTCTTTAATTGAGGGGCATCTGAGTTGTTTGTCATTTTTGGCTATTACAAATGAGGCTGCTATGAGCATAATGGAGCACAAGTCTTTGTGATATGGTGAAGCATCTTTTGGGTATATGCCCAGAAGGAGTATATCTGGGTCTTGAAGGAAACTATTTCTAACTTTCTAAGGAACCGCTAGATTGATTTCCAAAGTGGTTGTACAAGTTTACACTCCCAGTAGCAATGGTAGTGTGTTCCCCTTGCTGTGCTTCCTCACCTGCATTTGCTATCTTTTGAGGTTTTGATCTTAGACATTCTGATGTGTGTAAAATGAACCCTCAGAATTGTTTTGATTTGCATTTCCCAGATAACTAAGGACTTGGAACATTTCATTAAGTGCTTCTCATCCATTAGAGATTCCTCTGTTGATCATTCTCTTTTTAACTCTGTACCTCATTTTTAATTGGGTTATTTGGGTTGTTGGTGTCTAATTTCTTGAGTTCTTTGTAAATTTTGGATATTAGCCCTCTGTCAGATGTATGGTTGGTGAAGCTTAGAGTAAAGAATGATACAGGAATCTCTGGGACAACCATTCACAATCAGCCACTCCAAAAGACAATTTCTAAATGTATAAAAGATTTATCCTTCACTAAAAGGGGGGAACCTGTCATATTTCTTTAGTGTAAGGGTAGGAGTTGAAGGGACAGAAATATTACTTGAAAATGCCATAGGGTTTTTATTGCAATTGTGACCACTGGAGTATATGTTTCCCTATTTTCAGGTGCAATCTTCATATATTTTCTCTCAAAAAAGATTGAGAACATAGCTGTACAACAAGAAAAATAGCTATGCTAGTACAAAAGTTTGATAGACAAAAGACAGAAGAAGGAAACAAAAATTCCTTAATTGTGAACTTATAGTACCTATTGAAATTAAGGGTTAAGATAGGCAGCCCATTGACTCTATGACATCACCTTTAAATGAAATTGGAGAAAGTCTACTAATTATCCCAGTTATCCAAGAACTAATGCCATAAAAAAATTAAAATTCACAAAGTGAACAACTAGACTGTAATCTGGATAAAATACAAGATCTTAACTATTTAAATAATCGATAGTAACTTATGTAATGCAGTCACAGTATGTAAGAAAAGTGTTAAATATGCAGGCTACCAAAGGCAGAATTATCCCCCAATGCTGGAAAAATTTAACTCTACTGGAAGCTGGTTCTCATTTACAATGGCTGACATGATGGTAAGAAGAAGCTGCAGTTATAGAAAACTATAAAAGGTGTTAATATCATGAAAGGCCAAATGTTAGGTGAAGGTTAGTTTGCTGATTTAAGACAGCAGATACAATTTGATGACTCTTATTATGCACTGTAGTAGCATTTAGAGCCTGGGATAAGGTGGAGGAACAAGGAAAATGATATACTCAGCAGTAATCCTTTGAGATTACAATTACCTCAGGCAAATAAATGTTACATTTATAAACAAGAATCATCCAAATCCATAATACCAGGTATGAGAAATATCCCGTTGAGTTGGTTGATTGTCAAAGAAGCCCAATAGACTTCCCAAACAAAATAGGCTCTCGCCATTGCCCTTGTTTTCCTCACAGAGCTTGTAGGTGAGAGCCTCACTCTCAATCTTATACTACACAGTTCACCCACAAGATTTGGATTAATCTAGCTGGAACTGATAAGGAAGCCCTTTGTGACCTGAGAACATTCTCTCATAGGTGTTATGCAAGCAACCAAGAGAGAAAAGCAATTAATCTTTTTATCCAGTTTTAAAACCTCCAAGTCACAACCAACAGGGCAATATGTACCCAAGGATACAATAAAGGTAATTATATTTGAGGGATATTGAACAGCAATATAATTGGACTTAAGACCCACATAATGGGAGAAAATTTATGCCTGGTACTGGAAACCTAACCAATTAAACATGACTGATAACATTATGAACTACTACTGCAACTTTTCACAACCAATATTAATCTCAACTGCATTTTAACACTTATCTTTATATCCACAGATAATCTTATCTTCTCTTACCCTCATCAGAGAAGTTGTTTTTTGTAGTGGATGAAACCATTACAGAAATCTATAACTGTCAAAATTCAGAGAACAGCTGATTGGAAAGATGCCCACCCCCAATTGATACATCTACAATAGAAACCCTAAACATAAGGCTCAGGGAATGTTGAAAAAATAGGGGCAGAAAGATGATAAGAGTTAGAGAAACAAGAATATCTTTTCTGAGCTAGTGTCTTCTGTATATGACAGAGAAGAGTATCAATGAAGTCTTAAAAACAATGCCTAAATAATAATCAGTTGACATTCAATTCTTTATGCGAGAAAACTCACTAGGGCCAAACACCTAGATGAAGAGCAACAAACAAGAAGTTAATGACTACAAAAGAGATAAAATAGAATTTCTTTAAAGACAGGCCCCTTGATAAGTTATAAAGTCAAGAGTAGTTAAGTCCATATACAACCTAAATCTCTATATACATACTATAAGTCTAAATGAATGCAGCAGATCATATTTATACATATATGATATATGAATTGGGATGTATTATAACAATAGAAATTTTAAAATGAGGAGGCCATGAATTTGAGAGGTCTTTTGGGTGACACAGAAGGATTTGGACAATACAGAATGGGATAGAAGGGGTATAAATATGACACCAATGAATGCAATTCTCAAAATGAAAGGAAGAAAGAACCCATGAGTAAAGAAATAATACTCTTTAACTATTCTCTTGTGCAAGCATTCAAAGTCTAAGATCACATCTTAGAAAATTACATCAGCTTGATCAGAGTTGATTATGAAATTGAAATGTCATTTAATGTCCAATTAACACCTAGTCAAGTACATCAATGTTGTATGAGAAAATAACATGACAGATGATTAGTTAAGGAGATATGTTGAATATGTAGAGAAGTGTACTGGCTGGTTTTGTGTCAACTGACACAGCTGGAGTTACCACAGACAAAGGAGCTTTAGTTGGGGAAATGCCTCCATGAGATCCAGCTGTAAGGCATCTTCTCAATTAGTGATCAAGGGGGAGAGGCCCCTTGTGGGTGGGACCATCTCTTGGCTGGTAGTCTTGGGTTCTATAAGAGAGCAAGTCAGGGGAGGCAGGCCAGTAAAGAACATTCCTCCATGGCCTTTGCATCAGTTCCTGCTTCCTGACCTGCTTGAGTTCCATTCCTGACTTCCTTGGTGATGAACAGCAATGTGGAAGTGTAAGCTGAATAAACCCTTTCCTCCCCAACTTGCTTCTTGGTCATGATGTTTGTGTAGCAATAGAAACCCTGACTAAAACAAGGAGCTACTTAGCAACAAAGGTATCAGGCTATTCTCTGTGAGAAAAGAAATCTAGTGGCATGTCTGATAGAGAACCTTTACCATCAGTGAGCTTAAAAATACCCTTAGAAAATTGTCCAAAAGAAAAATCAAAAGTCAAATGAAAGTAAAGGCAGAACACTCATTCTTCCTTTTCTACTTATAAAAGTTCAGTTCTGAAAACAGAGAAGTCAATTTAATAACAATTGTTTTTCTTTTTTTTTTT
>NC_034613.1:68261982-68292397 GCF_900095145.1 Mus pahari | reverse complement strand
TTTTTCGAGACAGGGTTTCTCTATATAGCTCTGGCTGTCCTGGAAATCACTTGGTAGACCAGGCTGGCCTCGAACTCAGAAATCCGCCTGCCTCTGCCTGCCGAGTGCTGGGATTAAAGGCCTGCACCACCAAGCCCGGCAACAATTGTTTTTCAAATGAAGAAATTTCAGTTATGAATTATATGTGTATGTGTGTGTGTGCGCGCACATGCACGTGTGCACATGTCTGTGTGTTTGTATGAATTTTATACATGTTTCTTCCAAACCAATTGCAAAACATTGTTAGTTTCAAACGTAAAATGTAGGAAAATGTATATAGAAATATAGTTTATATACATGATTAATAAATTAATTGGCCTTCTTATTAGATGAGATACTAAAACTAACTATGCATTAAGGTCAGTGCCAAGAACTACATCCTCTGTGAAAGCCTCATAAACAATACAGAAAAAATCTAAAACCTAATTCATTTGTCTTTGTAATACACACACACACACACACACACACACACACACACACACTCAAGCACACACATACGTGGAGAAAAATATGTGGTCCCACTCCCGCTTGGGGCTAGTGCCGCTGGGCAAAGAAGGGAAGACACAGTGAGTAGTTTGACTGCACTGTGGACCCCACAGAACTACAGGTTCTGCAGTTCCTGGGCTGCATGGAAGCCAGGGACCAGAGATGACAGGTTCTCACTCTCAGACTTCCCAGACTTGGCTGCTGTATGTTGCAGAAGAGCTGAGAACAAAGTGGGGACCCTCGGGTGGACTCTGGCCCAGGGGCAGAAGGAAAAAGGATAGGAGGAGAGCTTTGGCAGGTTACCATGGGGATGAGAGAGTCTGGCTAGCTCAGATGGCTTGCTCAGTAGGTGACTTGGGTTGGTGTCAGCCATGGCTGAAGTGTCAGGAGGCTTTCCAGTGGTAGGTTGGATCTGCAGCTCATTAGTAGAAGTCCTGATCCATTGCTCCATCAGGGCAGGTAGAGATGAGATGAGACACTCCATGTTTTTAAGGTGTTTATGGTAGAAAAGCAGAGAAGTAGAGACCATCCTTGGCCATGTGGAAAGAAGGGGAAGGGAGCACAGGAGGGTGAGAGGCAAGAGTAAGAGAGTAAGAGGGTAAGAAAGGCAAGAAATTGAGGAGGGGACAAGCAGATCCTGTTATAATGGGCAGGGCTACCTTGCTGTTTGTTGCCAGGTAACTGTGGGGAAGAGCATACCTGGGTGTTGTCTGGTAACTGTTAGAGTTGAGTCCAGACAGCCTAAGTGACTGATGGCCACAGAATTATGGAGCTGGGGCCTTGTGTTAGGAGCCTAGTGTCTGGAAGCATGGCAAATGGGCCTTCTGTCCCTTGCAGATTAATCTTCTGGGTCTCAGGGTTTTAAATCTAGCTCTACCAGAAAACAGGCTGCCTTTCATGGTCAGAGAGAGAGAGAAAGAGAGAGAGAGAGAGAGAGAGAGAGAGAGAGAGAGAGAGAGAGAGAAATAATACTTATCAGATATTTTCAAAGCTTCTTTAAGATGAAATTTTCCTATCCTTAGAAGTATTGCATGGGTTGGCTTGGATTCTAAACAGTTTTTGTGATCTGTGTTAAAGGTTAATACTCTTGACACATAAAAGAAGTAGCACATAATTTTTATTTATCCTTTAATAAACATTGAACTTCATCAGGAAAGCACCTATTGTGTGGGAAGATCTAACCTATACTATACAATAAATAATCTGTTTTCTGGAAGAGAAATCTGAATGTTTGAAATAGTGTAGACACTGACATAGCACCAAATCAAGAAATGGTACTATAACTATTAATCAACTAAAGAAAAAATACTTGACTTTTATTGACTCTGTCATTATTATTAGTCTGTGCTTGCAATTTATTTAAAACATTGAAAATAAATGTGAATTGTAATTACCATTTATGTTTCCAGTGTTATGAAGATTAATATTTGAAATTTAAATTTAACTTTTGAAATTGTTGAACAATTAAATTATACAACAATATGATTAGTTGTCTAACTTAAAATTCTCATATATTTACTAAAATTTGTTCAAAACATGCCTTTCATTTCCTCCTAGCAAATCATTCTATAAAACATTCACTAAGTTTCATTTCTACAATAATTTTCATTTTTATATAATATATATATACATATACATTCACACACACATACAAATATATATATATATATATATATATATATATATATATATAATTAACACTTATAAGTTGGTAGCAGTGTCTAACTCATATCAAAACTGTCTTTTTTCTTTTTTGATCCATGGGCTTGACACATGTGCCTTCTAGGTAGGCTTTCGCATGTTCAATTCTTTATCTCTATTATCTCAGTGATGATAGCACATGACAATTTTTATTTGCTCAATTTACATTATTCGTTAAGGATAGTTTTCTTTCTAACTTGCAAATTTTATTGCTGTTTTCCTTACAGTACTACATGATATAGTAGAGTTTCAGTAGTAAAATAATGTCTAAATTAACTTATCTGATAAGATCTTTATTTGGTTATACATTCAATGACTTTTAAATTTTTTTTATGCACTTTACTAAAAAAATTGCAAATAAAACAAAATTAGCAGAACTATATCCTATACATCACAATCAACTTAGAATAGCCATTTGAAAGTGAAACTGTTTTCCTTTACATTGAATTTTATTATTCATTTCCTCTGTTCCCAGACAGACTATAGGTATTATCTAAGGACTTCTCTGATACCCATGGGAGGCGAAGGCCACTAGTTGAGAAAGAATAACTGCTGAAAGACCAATGGAAGTATTGAATAGATGTCAAAGGGGTGCTGCTAAAGAAGTTGTATCCTATACTGAGGTTTGTGATTGATTTCAATCTGTGACAGTTTGCTGATTACAAGATGAGAGAAAATAACTCCAAATACAACCGTGTGTACATTCTCTCATTTTAAATGCCAACACAAAGCCATGTTTAAGAAAAAAATGAATGATGAAATTTATTTTTATGTAAGCGATTGTCTTGAATATATGCGTTTTGTGGACCATGTATGTGCCTGGTGTCCACAAAGAATATAAATGGGTGGTGGATGCCCTGGAACTAGATTTACAGATGTCTGCATACTGCCAAATTGGTGCTGGAAATTAAACCTGAGTTTCAACCCCCAGTGCTTTTAGTTAAGGAGCCATCTTAACATACCAAATGAAATAATTCTTGTAGAAGACAAAAATGTGATTGTAAAACTACTGTATGACCCAGCAATTTTGCTTCTGATTATGTATTTTAAAAATGAACACAAGGACCTACAAAGCTATTCAAAGAGTTGTTTGTAACAGCATTATTCAGAATATTTAAAAGACAGAAAAAGTCAAATGCCCACGCATACATTTAATGACAAACAAAATGCAGCATATTTTTGAACAATGTAGAACTGGGCATCCCTTGGTACCACTGAAATGTTCCCTTACAAAATCTGCCTGAAAACATAACTAAATTTTCTAATGACAGAGAATCTTGCACATAATATAATATATCAAGTAACATGCTTTTTATATTAAAAGAACAGTATCTAATGAAAAGTATGTAAATATTCAGAAAGATTTTCTTTACTGCACAAGTTATTTGAGGGAGAAATTATTCAGAGAAATGACTAATCTCTCTTTTGCTTTGAAGAAAAACATTTGAAATCATTGTGTTTACTACAATAGCAACAGGAGGTGATCAAGGAATTATTAATTTGGGGTAGTTCTACTAAAGCTGATTTTATTTTTTTAATTTTTTTATTATTACTTTCTTTATTTACATTTCAAATGCTATCCCGAAAGTTCCCTATACCCCCCTGCCCCTGCTCCCCTACCCAACCACTCCCACTACTTGGCCCAGGACTTCCCTTGTGCTGGGTCATATAAAGTTTGCAAGACCAAGGGGCCTTTCTTCCCAGTGATGGCTGATTAGGCCATCTTCTGCTACATATGCAACTAGAGACACAAGCTCAGGGGGTACTGGTTAGTTCATATTGTTGTTCCACCTACAGGGTTGCAGCCCCCTTCAGCTCCTTGGGTACTTTCTCTATAAAGCTGATTTTATATAGTAATGTTTTAACCCAACCACTTGAGCTCTAAGTCTCTCATAAAGACCACGTACTACTAATATGAGATCCACACAGTAATCAAATTCATAGATAGAATATATGTAGGGACAAGGAGCTGTCAGGAAATGGAGAACGTAAACTCTCTCTCTCTCTCTCTCTCTCTCTCTGTATATATATATATATATATATATATATATATATATATATATATATTCTATCAGTGTTTGTATGCTTACATTTAAAATATAAGCCTTTTATAATAGATTTTTATAATTTTATCATATCATATTATATGTCATCAACTGCACACATTATATATATTCATGGTATATCTAAATTTTTCTTATATGATATTTTTGTCTACATTTTTGTATGGTTTAAATTGTTGCAGATCTAAAAGTAAAATTTATATGTCAAGGTCATATATATATATATATATATATATATATATATATATATATTCTTATATACATATATGCATATATATGAATATTATTTATCCCTAAAGAAGGAAACTCAGTTAAGTAATACAATATGGAACAACTCTAAAAATAGTATGTAACTAGATATATGAGGATATATGTTATGTGTGGTTTTATCTCAATGAGATCCAAAAAGTAGTCAAATTCATAGTTAGAATAGAGGTAGGTACAAGAGGCTGTCAGGGAGGAATAATGTTCAAATTTAGGAAAATTAAAAAGGAATGGGCGTATAACAATGATAATGACTGTATTTAATGTCATTGAATTGTGAACTTAAAATAGCTAAATTTAAAATGGATTTTGCCTATATTTAAATGTTTATAGTATATAGTTCCTATAAAAGATGAAAGATTTAAAGTATTGACAAATCTGCTAAAATATGTATTATATTTTACATATGCATTATTATTTATTAGATCAAACTAGTACATTTTTCTTCACTGTAATAAAATATGTGAAAGAAGAATCTTTAAAATGAATTATTTTGATCCATGTTTTGAGAGGATCTATTCTATAATGAAAAGAAATACATGCCAGTAAAGACTTGTGCAATTACTTGTTAGATGACATCAACTAGGAGGCAGAGAGACTAAGACTAGAATTAGGGCTGCTTCATAATTCATAAGATCTAATCTTATGACACTATTTCTACAAGCTAGTCCCTATGACTCAAAGATCCATAACATCAGAAAATAGCAACACCAGATAGAATCTAAATATTCCAGTACATGAACCTATGGTTATGAATTTTGCATTCAACCCATAACATTCCACTTTCTGTTAGAGACTCATTGACAGCTTATAAAACATACATTTACTATCACTTCAAATTCCCAAGAGGCTTATAATTACAACCCTATTTAAAATTCTAGTTCAAAGTCTCTTTTGAAAATAAATACAGCTTCTTAACTGTGAGTCTCTAAAATAAAATAAGGAAAAGAAGAAGTTACAAACTTCTCATGGCACAGGGTCAACATTTCCATTCCAAAAGTCAAGGCTTCAAATGGATCTGAACCATAAGGATTCAGTTTTACATTAAAGGAAGTTCAGACTGAAGCAAGATCAAAGCTCAACAAGTAAAGCACCAAAACATTTTGGGTTCTATGTTCACAATCACATGTACATGCTAATTTAATCTGGATTTCAACAAGCTTACATAGTCTCACCTTACAATATTTTGCTAGGACTTCATTGCATCTCATGCTTCTCCTTCACTGTTTCATATAAAACCTACTCAGTATATTTCATGCAACAAACTGAATACTGATATACATTTCCTGGCTGTATTACCTATCTAAAACAGCATATGTTTGTGTGTGTGTGTGTGTGTGTGTGTGTGTGTGTGTGTCTATGTGTGTGTGTGTGTCTGTGTGTGTGTGTGTGTGTGTGTGTGTGTATGTGTAGTCCACAAATCACACACAGCAGATCAATTACCAGAGTGAAATGATGCCCTACAAAGCAAGAACATATTTATAATAAGCACATATCAGGAAGTATTTAATATCTTCAATACATAAATACCTTAAAAAGTTAAACACAAAATGAAGAAATACATATAAGCAGTAGATGTTAAAAGATAATGCTAATTAAAACTGCTGTGAGATTCTATCTTCCCATGGTCAGAATGGCTGTCACAAAAACCAAACCAAAACACAATAAAGCAAAGCAAACCAAAAAATAAATAAATAAATAATTAACAGTGAATGTTTGTGAAGAAGTGGTGTGGTGGGGAGCAACAATTATGCACTGTTAGTAGTGATGCAAAATGGCTAAGATACTGTCATAATGGGTTCTGTGGTTTCTTAAACACTAAAAGTATGACCTAGTTTTATAATTCCTTGGTACTTACTGAAAGGATGATAAGTCGGCGTATGAGAAATACTTGAAAATCTATATTTATCTCACTATTCATAATAGCATAAATCTGGAACTAGTCTAGCTGTTCAACAACAAATGAATGGGTAAAGAAAGTGTGTTTAATAAACAGATGCAATTACATTCATCCACAAAGAAAATCTATGACATTTCCAGGAAGTTATTATATTAAGCAAAAGAAGCCAGATTCCAAACACAAATTCCTTTTATTTCTTCTCTACTTCAAACCCATATTCAAGTTCTTGTATATGTCAAAACATTAACGTCTTGATGAGGATGAGATATGTAAGTACTCAAAAATAATTTTTGATAGTGCATTTCTGTTTCTCAATATCTCTATACCTCAAACCAATATCCTGATTAATGCATGGCTCTCTTCATTGCCTGTCATGCTGAATTAATCATTTTGGAGGAAAGAAAATAAGATCATCTTTTGATTGCTTTCCCCATTGTTGATAGTTTTCTTGTGCAATTGTGTTCTCAGTTTGAGTCTAACCTTACAAAAATATTAGGAAATGCTTGCCTTTTCCTTCTCTTTTTCTGATTCCAAGAATGAGAATACATATTACATTGCTGTACATTAATAAAATTTTTTTAGGGTATTTTGCAGGTTCTGATATTACATAAAACTTTTTATTTTAAAGGTATTTTGAAGGTTCTAACATTTAAAATGAAGGTCAGTGTTTGTCAAAATTGTTATGGAATCTGTAAAAGAGCATACTATACCTTCAATGAGCAAATTTTATGAGAATCTGCAAGGAATAAAAAGTGCTTTATTATTTTTTACTGTTGTTCTCTAGTTTTTAGTACAACAGGATCTCATGCTGTAGCTCAGGCTAATTCAAAGCTCAGTAGGTATTCTTGGCTGAAAAAGAATTCATGACAATCTTTCTGCCTAGCCTACCAAGATCTGGGATTGCAGATGTGAGGCACTTCATGCATCTTATTTTTGTTTTAATTAGATAATATGCAAAATAATATCAAAATTACAAAAGACTCAACAGCCATTACACTCCCTTAAAATGGGAGTAATTACCTACATTCTTATTGCTATTACAAAAATTTTGTGGATATATGAATCAAAGTAGCTTATTTAAAAATTTTATACCAACTTAATAATACTCTTATCAGCACTCTTTCCCTAATTACAATATTTTCAACTTAAGAATTTATATTCAAAATTGTAATTGTTTCATGACTGGAATTTTTTTACTACTTTAAATAAGAGATTCTTTTTAGTGCTTTATTTTCTACAAAAATACCCATTAAAAATTTGTGTTTTTATCTGCATATGTACATACCTAAATAAATAAACTATATCACAGGTACATAATGAATGCATACCTTATGCATGTGTCTCTTATAGCATATGTCATATGTTATATATCTTGTATCCATACACATCTTACATGTCTAGAAAATATGTACTTCTATCAAAGATATATCCTAAAATTAATATTTTTAAATCTGTGATTTTATTTCTAGAAAAATATAGATTTATGAAGTATAACAGAAAAACCTGTAAATTTTAAACATTATTAATTTTATAAAATACTAAGCTATATGTTAATCAATCCCATGCTTTAAAATATATTCAGTTTATAAATAAAATAATGGAATGAGGAAAAGCCAGGTTTGTAGAGAAAACTCAAGTTTATAGAAAACATCTTACTCTCTTAAAAAGTAGAGTGAAATATGAATACTAGAACCTAAAATGATGCAACTTTGACAAGACTTTCTCCAGTAAGTGATATCTTCCTCCATTTTGTTCATTGATACCCTTACTTGTAGCTTATTTTCACAATGAGAATTTCTCATGATTCTTTCACTTGCTGGTAGGCATGGTCTCTAATGCAGTTTTCTGTGGCACCCCTCAGTCTAGACAAACACAATTTACTTTGATGTTGAAAGGTGAAGGGCAAACCTCAGAAGGTTCCCACATGAATTTTTCTGGCAGGTCTTTTTAACTCAGTAGTTTGTTGCCCCTGCCAACTCAAATAAGTGTTGGATAAATAAAACCAGCTTTTCAGCATCAAACTTCAAAGAAAACATACTTTGAGCCTTTCTTCAAAAACTTACAGGGTTAACTATATAGCTTTCCATGATCTGATTATTTTCTTTTAAAAAATTGTAATGAGACATCTGGTATTGTTTTTATTGCAAAATGCATCCTGGCACCTCAAGTCTATGGAGAACTAGGAGCATCTCCTCCAGCTGACACCAGTCAAGACATCCCAGTTAGGAAAACAAGATCCACAGGCAGGCAACCAGCAACAAAGTCAGGATAAGCCCTGGCTCCACTTGTTGGGGGACCCGCAAGAAGACCAAGATGTACATCTGCTACATATGTGCAGGGGCAGGAGGCCAGGTCCTGTCTTTGTAATGTTCTTTGGTTGGTGGTTCAGTCTCTGGGCTGTCCCAAGGATCCCTTTCTATGGAGTCTCTATCCTACATCCCAGGTTCCTCAATCCTTCTTCCAACTCTTCCACATGTCTGACCTATTAGTCCAGTAGTGACTTGAGGTTCTATAGCAGTTTGGTACCCAGTGGGGACTACCTCTTTCTCAGAGTTAAAGAGGAGGGTATGTGGACTGAGAGGTCATTGTAAGGGGGAACAGGGAGGGGACTGCAATAGAGATATAAAATTAATATTTAAACAAATTAATGAAAAATTGTAATGAAAAGTAGAAGCTACATCTCATTTATTTAAAACAAAGGCTTTATGTATTTAGAACTCATAGGATGAGGAAATATCCATAGGTCAAATACAAAAGGAAAATGTTCCAAATTTTCATGTCTTTTATATGAAATTCTTTCCTGTACCATTTTTTTCCTCTATAATATCCCCCACTTGTTCTAAATAGCCCAAGTTTTATACCCAGGACCTCTATACAAGCATATCCCTCCAATATGACCTCAAAATTATATGAATCATGCTGTATGCATATTACATGTTCTTCTGCTTCAGAAGTGCATATGCTTGTTTTATGTAAAGTAATAAATTATATTCCTTCGCAATGAAAAAGAGAAAATCCCATGCCTCATTGTGCATGTTATGCTGATTAAACTTATGTACTAAGGAAGAGACTTTATAAGCTAATAGCCTTGCAGCATCGACCTGAATGATTTTTTATGAATTATGAATTCAAACAAATGTGGTATTACTTGAACTATTGGCAAGAACAAAATTGGGACAATTACTGGAAGAAAAGCAAAGCTTCTGTTTCCCCAAATCTCTGTCATTAACGAAGAAAACTAACTGCTTTTCATTTAAACAGACAGTTTTAAGTGGGTAAGTCAAAAATAAAATTCTCTTATGAGTTTTCTTGGCACAAATCATAATTTAATTGATTCATGTTTCACAATGTATAACAGAGTTAGTGTATAAAACTATTATTTATCAATAAATATGAAAATAAAACTAATTATGAGTCTCTATAAAGAGAAACATCAACAAAAGGGGGGACTTATGACCACTGAGCTTTGTCAAAAATGCACAGAGAAAACTTAATGTAATGTAATATTATATTGCTTCCTAACCCTGGAGTTTATGGCAAATATGAAATTGCAAAGATAATTATGTTATCTTAGGTCACAAGGGAAAATTTGTAGTTGAAATATTTAGATTATTTCCACACCTAATTTAAATGTTTATCCCTGCCTCTTACCAAAAAATATTATACTACATGTAAACATGTTAATTTTAAATATAAATGTAATAGTAGAGCAGGAATTTAGATTTAAGTTTTTAGAACTGATTACACATTCATTCATTTATCTAAACATATGTTGCATAGTACATATGCTTTTCATAGGAGGGAGGTTTAATTGTGAGATGACATAAACTGAGTACTAAGAGAGGTTAGAGCTTAGAATTTTGGAGCTTGAACTGTTTTTTTTTTTTTTTTTTAACTTTTTAAACTTTTACTTCTTATTATCTTAGTGGTTATACTCTAATACATTTCTAAGTGGAGAGATATTAGTATTATTGAACCTTTTCATCCCTAGTGAGATCTCACATCTTTATTTAGAAGCAGTTGTTGACCCTATGAGACTGGAAGAGCATTAAAGAGTAAGAAATACACAATTGTTAAATGTTTGTTTCTGAGCCCTCTTATGGACATAATGGAACTAAAATAAGGAGGTATCATTTTAAAAGCTAAGTAAATATTATCTATACATGTAAGTTTTAAGACCATGTTGTATGCATTTTATATATTTTTACAGTTTGAAGTTTATGACAACTTAATAGATACCATTTTAAGCACTTAAAGTTATATGACTAAAATTTATTACGAATAAGAAACTTGTCAATGTCAAACAGCTGACTGACTTCAGATAAATTTGGAAATGCAGGATTTATTCACTGTGCTTTAATGTATCTAAATTTTGTAGCCTTTTTAGTTTTGGTCCTACGGAAAGTACTACTGATTGGTGAAGGTTGCAAAATAGTAGTGCAGCTATAAAAAATCTAGAAACACAGAAAAAGGTCCTTAGGAAGAATTCCTCCAAAGAACATAAGGAATTATTTGGGAAGTTTATTCTTCATGTTTATAGTTTGTTAGCTAGAAATTGACTCTTGGTAGGAAGTTTACCATTCCCTGATTGTGAAAGATCACATAAACTTTTCCTGGGTTTGATGACATATAATGCAATAGACTCCAATTTTACATTTTAAGATAAAGAAAATTTACTTCTGCTTGCCAAAAGGCTATGAAGTGTACTCTTCTCTTTTTCAGATGCCAGAGCACCCTTTTGTTCATCATACATGTACTCTGTAAATTTGATTTCACAATAGAAAATGTAATGACAGACATTGTCCTAGGAACAATATATATTCTGCTTCAGCTCCTACTGAACTCTAAAATCTGTGCTACCCTTCCTATAGTCTCTTAACCAGATATGCAGCTTTCCCTGAGGAACTTAAAAAAAAAACAGGGGAGTGAGTTATTTTCTGCTCCTCTGAAGGTATATCTCCTCAGTAATGACACTCAGTTGCTGCAAATGAACATATCCAACATCTAGCAGACTGAGAAATGAGCAGCAAAACAGAGTAAAATGCACTTAGAAATAATGAAAATTTTCCAGGAAAATTTTATTTCTGGTCTTTAGTAGTTACCTCCAGATATCAGTACATTATACAAAGCTAATGTTATATTTTGTGTTTTGAATATGAAATTTTCTCTAACACTACATTAGATTAAGGAAGTTTCTAAGTGAAAACAATCAGGATAGAGGAATTTCATGTAGAGAGAGTAAAAACAATTCTTAAAATACAGTTATCAGTAACAAATTTTTCAACTGAAACATTAAAAGTAATGTCACTGTGCATGTTTGTACTTCCTTGTTTGTGTGCCCGAGCTGCGCATATTCATCTGATTTCCTGCATTATAGATATGAATGTTTTTATCTAGTCAAAAATTCAGGAATTTTGTGAGTTATTTTCAGTTTTAGCAAGTCTTTCAGCTTCTTTCAATCTTTGATTCTCTCCTATATTGTAATTACCAAATATGACTGCAGGAATATTTTCTTTTTTATTGGGTATTTTTCTTTATTTACATTTCAAATGTTATCCCCTTTCCCGGATTCCCTCCATCCCTGAAACACCCTATCATATCCTCCCTCCCCCTGCTTCTATGAGAAGTCTGGTGTTAATTCTGATAGGTCTGCCTTTATATGTTACTTGACATTTTTCCTTTACTGCCTTTTATATTCTTTCTTTGTTTAGTGGATTTAGTGTTTTCATTACGTGATAGGAGGAATTTTTTTTTTTTTTTTTGTAAAGTCTATTTGGAGTTCTGTAGGCTTCTTGTATGTTCATGGGCATCTCTTTCTTTAGGTTAGGGAAGTTTTCTCCTGTCAGTTTGTTGAAGATATTTACTGTCCCTTTAAGTTGGGAATCTTCACTCTCTTCTATGCCTAATACGCTTGGGTTTGGACTTCTCATTGTGTCCTGGATTTCCTGGATGTTTTGGGTTAGGAGCTTTTTGCTTTTTTGCATTTTTTTCACTGTTGTGTCAATGTTTTTTAAGATGTCTTCTGCCCCTGAGATTCTCTGTTCTATCTCTTGTACTCTGCTGGTGGTGCTTGCATCTATGACTCCTGATCTCTTTTCTAGGTTTTCTAACTCCAGGGTTGTCTCCCTTTGTGATTTCCTTATTGTTTCTAGTTCCGTTTTTAGATCCTGGATGGTTTTGTTCATTTCCTTTGCCTGTTTGATTGTGTTTTCCTGTAATTCTTTAAGGAATTTTGTGTTTCCTCTTTAAGGGCTTCTAGCCGTTTACCCTGTGTTCTCCTGTATTTCTTTAAGGGAGTTACTTATGTCCTTCTTAAAATCCTGCATTATCATCATGAGAAGTGACTTTAGATCCAAATCTTGCTTTTCCAGTATGATGGTGTATCCAGGACTGGCTATGGTGGGATGTCCCGGCCCACGGGACACGTTATTCCATGGTCCTTGAGGGGGATCACAAACCTAGAGAGAAATGGGATAAAGAAAGAGATGGAGACCATGCATGTTTGTCATAGTCTCCTTTACTAAGGGGAAATGCCCAGTTTATATACAATACAGCGAAGGAGTGATCCAAAAGGAAGCTTAGTGGGGAGGCTAATTGGGAGTGTGAGACTTTTGTGATTTATCTCAGTTCCTTGGTGTCACTGCCCCAGAACATTGGGCAGCTAATTTCAAAGTCTGGTTTCTGTTAACAGCCCAAGGTGACAGCTCCGGAATGTAGGAAGACTTCCTCAGTCTTTGATGTTTGCTTAGGGCTGGAATCTTGCTGGATGGCCTTGCAGAGAGAGAGGAGGCAACTGGCTCCAAACAAAGAACTATATGGCTTTTAGCTGCATGCTGTAAAATGCCTGGGCTCTGAGATGCCTGGGATGTAAGATGCCTGGGTTTTCTCAACCGGGTCTCCAACAGTGGGAGAATTGGTTTCTGATCATGTCAAATAATCTTGGTTTCTGTTCCTTCTGTTCTTACGCTTGCCTCCTGCCATCTGATTATCTCTATTGCTCCCAGCCCTTGTTATATCTAACTGGCTCCTGTCCTTCCTGTAACTCTGGTTGAGTCAGATCTCCTCAGAGTCCAGCTATCTCTGTGATCCTGTGATTCTGGGATCCTGTGATCCTGAGATTCTGGGTGTGTCAGAATTCCTGGGAGTCAAGCTACCTCTGAGACCCTGAGATTCTGGTGTGACCAAGCTACTGAGATTATGGGATCCTGGGATCCTAAGATCCTAAGTGTGCTAGAGCTCCTGGGAGTGGAGTCTCTTCTGGTGGCTCTGGGACTGGCCTCTGAGTTCATGCCCAAGGTGCAGGAACTGGAAGGTACCCAAACTACTGGTTGGGCAGGGTCCCCACGTCTCTGAATCCTGCTGGTCCCAGTTACTCCTGGTGGTGTTAGAATGGATGTTATGTTCTCCTCACCCTTGATCCTAAGATGATGGGTGTGCTAGGGCACCTGGGAGTAGAGCCTACTCTGGGGGTTGTGGGACTGGCTGTTGACTTGGCGTCCCACAACAATACTTCCTATCCTTTTGAGATACATATTTTCCCCAGTTAATATGGATGGATTTATATCTCGTTTGCTGCTGAAGGAGTCAAGAAAATCAATGCTGCTTTACTTTTAAATCTGTTTTGTGAAAGACATCATTGTTTCTGTCTTTTTCATCAGCACCTTTCCCCTATGGCTCATTAGGAATTCAAACGTGTCCTGAGGCTGCAATTATGTAAAGAACATGAGTCAAGAGAGTGATCATGTTCTGTCCATTTGAAACTTTAGTCTTACAGCATTTCCAAATTAAACAGGACATTCTTGTTTGTGTAATTGGGTTGAGAATGATGTAGTAGAGACCAAGTGGCATGCTGTCACCAGGTGAGAATCCATATCAAAGTAACAGCCTCTGTTTGCCAATTCCTCTCAAGGATTTAGAGTATATATATATATATGTGTGTGTGTGTGTGTGTGTGTGTGTGTGTGTGTGTGTGTGTGTTTTATTTATATCATAAATGCTGTCTGCCCCCATCATCCAGCACTTACGTAGCAGACAGCTACCATGCCTGAGCTTAAGCTTTAGATTCTTAATTGGTTCTATCTGCAGTGTGTCTCAAAGGCAAATTTTCTGTACTGCAACATTTTAAAATTTCTAATCTACAAAATTCTAAAAGCAAAAGGAAAAAAAATAGTATTTGTTTCAACAACACTAACTTTGTAATGTTGTACACATTTTTAAGTAAGCAGACATAATACATAATGTGTAGAGTAAGTTTATTTATAGAAAATCACCTAAGATACAAGTGTACATCTTTTGTCTGAACACATTTCTATACCTCTAAGTAAACTACTATCATGAAACTCCACTTCCACAGAACCACTGAAACTCAATATGTATGTGCACATCTGTGTGGAAGTGTATTCTGTTTTCTCTTGAGCCAGAATCTTATTCTGAAGTTCAGAGTTTTTAATATCCTTACATAGTTTTTTTTTTTCTTTTGTGAATATGAACTGTCATTTTCTGTCTCTTCTGATTAATTTTTGTTGAAAATATATTTTATTACATATTTGAAAGTGAAAGATACATTGCTTGTGAGTAACATGTTTCTCTACTTCCTGACTAACACTGCAGCCTGCCTTGGCACCCCCAGCAACAGGCCTGATTTTTTTTCTAATCAGTTAAACAGTTTTGGGCTTGATAACTACTGGATGAGCAAGAGCATAATTTTTATTGATAATACTTTGGTTGATTCAAGTTTCAAAAAAAAGTTTCAAATATTTAGTTTCCAGCTTTCAAAATAAATGTGTAATTTATCAAGATTCTAGCCTCATATAATATAGATGGCAGTGAGCTTCATTTCATGGAAAGAGCTAAAATTGTAATTGTGTTGTCACCAGTCATGATCTCTATAGAATTAAATATACACTCATGAAAATAGATCTAGAATACAGAGTTATGCATAACACAATTATGTCTTCATGTTTTGTCCTTTTCCTTTACAAAAGAGGGCATATCATGCAGAGAAAGTAGAATCCTAGATCCATGTCTCCTGATTAAGGAACAGACAAAGGCAAGCTGCAGGAAGCTTTAAGCAATCTATTTATGCATTAAAAGTTAACAGGATTTTTTTTCTTGCTTCAATCATCTTTGAGGAATTTTTAAGCATAAAATACTGCTTACATGTAAATACATTCACAATCTCACAGGATTCCATATCCATAAGCAAGTTTTGGTATATATATTCTGCTCTCTTCTGTCACATGGAGAAGTCTAAACTATAGTCTACATTATCTATTTGTACCAATTTGATGCCTGTCAAGAACCTGAGGACACTTCATTTTGTTATTCTTTTGTTATTTTGAGATTGTACTTTCTTTGCAACATATTTCAATTCATTTTTCACCTTCCAAACTGTCCCAGGTATCCTTCCTTTCACTCTTACTTGCAAGTTCATGGCCTCTGTTATTATAGCTATTGCCTGCATAAGTATATTTGTATATACATGGATAATCCTAAATATAATCTGTTGAATGCAAAGAGTATTACTTCTGTATATATTTTCAAGGCTAAGATAACTATTTGGCACTGGACAACCAATTGGTGTGTCCTTCCCTGGAAGAACCCCTTTTCCTGTCCCCCTATAGTACTTGTTTACCTATAGTACTTTACATAAGGTTGACGGAGGACTCATGTGCTTTTTCCCATCTAGTTTCATATGTCCATCAGCATTAATGACAGTCAGCTTATATTTTGACAGGGTCTTGTTGGTGAAACTTATAGCTATATGTTCTTACCAAAGAACAATCTATAAATATCTGCCCTTATACCCACGGAAAAATATAGTTTCATCAATAAAACTTTTTGTAACAGAAGGGAAGAACTACATAAAAAGAAAACTAACCTAAATGTAGACATTTTGGACTCAATCCTAATGGGCACATCTAGAAAACAATTATCTTGCCTTAAGGATTATTAAATATTGTTGAAAAGATGACCAGAAATATTTGAAGAGCCAGAGGTAAGGGAGTTTGCTGTCAGATTATATATCTTAGTAACACTAGAGATAATTTTAAAGTTTAAAACAATCCTAAGTAGCATATATATATATATATATATATATATATATATATATATATATTACATATATTTTTGATTTAATACTCATATAGAATAGAGATGCCCATGAACATACAGGAAGCCTACAGAACTCCAAATAATTTGGACAAGAAAGAAATTCCTCCTGTCACATAATAATCAAAACATCAAATGCACACAACAAAGAAAGAATATTAAAAGCAGTAATGGAAAAAGGTCAAGTAATATATAAAGGCAGACCTATTAGAATTACACCAGACTTCTCATGAGAGTGTAAGAAAGCCAGAAATTCCTGGACAGATGTCATACAGACCATAAGAGAACACAAATGCCAGTCCAGGGTACTATAACCAGAAAATCTCTCAATTACCATACATGGAGAAACCAAAATATTCCATGACAAAACCAAATTTCCCCAATATCCTTCCACAAATCCAGCCTTTGAAAGGATAATAAAGGGAAAACTCCAACACAAGGAGGGAAACTATGCCCTAGAAAAAGCAAGAAAGTAATCTTTCAAAAANNNAAAAAGAAGATAACCACATGAACAGAATTCCAACTCTAACAACAAAAATAAAAGGAAGTAACAATGACTTTTCCTTAATATCTCTTAATATCAATGGACTTAATTCCCCAATAAAAAGACATAGATAACAGACTGGTTCCATAAACAGGACCCAACATTTCGCTGCATTCAAGAACCCCACCTCTGTAACAAAGAGAAATACTGCCTCAGATTAAAAGGCTGGAAAACAATTTTCCAAGCAAATAGTCCCAACAAACATGCAGGATTAGCCATTCTAATACTGAATAAAACTTACTTTCAACCTAAAGTTATCAAAAAAGATAATGAGGGACACATCATCCTCATCAAAGATAAAACCTACCAAGATGAACTCTCAATTCTGAACATCTATGCTTCAAATGCAAGGGCATCCAAATTCATAAAAGAAACTTTACTAAAGTACAAAGCACACATTGCACCACATACAATAATAATGGGAGACTTCAACACCCCACTCTCATCAATGGACAGATCATGGAAACAGAAACTATACAGAGACACAGTGAAACTAAAAGAGCTGTGAACCAAACGGATCTAACAGATATTTACAGAATATTTCATCCTAAAACAAAAAAATATTCCTTCTCAGCACCTCATGGTACCTTCTCTAAAACTGACCATATGATGAGTCACAAAACATGCCTCAACAGATACAAGAAGATTGAAATAATCCCATGAATCCTATAAGATCACCATGAACTGAGGCTGATCTTCTATAACTACATAAATAATAGAAAGTCCACATACATGTAGAAGCTGAGCAACATTCTACTCAATGAAAACTTGGTCAAGGAAGAAATTAAGAAAGAAATTACACACTTTTTAGAGTTTAATGAAAATGAAGCCACAACTTACCCAATATAATGAAAGCAATGATAAGATGAAAACTCATAGCTCTGAGTGCCTCCCAAAAGAAGCTGGAGTGAGCATACACTAGCATCTTGACAGCACACCTGAAAGCTCTAGATCAAAAAGAAGCAAATATACCAAAGAGGAGCAGATAGGAAATAATCAAGCTCGGGGCTGAAATCAACCAAGTGGGAAAAAAACAAAAACAAAAAACAACTATACAAGGAATCACCAAACCAGGAGCTCATTCTTTGAGAAAATCAACAAGATAGAAACTCTTAGCCAGAATAAGTAGATGGCTAAGACACAGTATCCTAATTAACAAAATCAGAAATGAAAAGGGAGACATAACAACTGAATCTGAGGAAATACAAAAACATCATCTAATCCTACTACAAAAGGATACTACTCAACAAAACTAGAAAACCTGGATGACTCAACCTACGACTCAACCTACTACTCAACAAAACTAGAAAACCTGGATGAAATGGAAACCTTTCTAGACATATACAAGGTACCAAAGTTAAATTGGGATCAGATTAATGATCTAAACAGTCCCATATCCCCTAAAGAAATAGAAGCATTCATTAATAGTCCTCCAAGTGAAAAATGCCCAGGACCAAATGGGTTTAGTGCAGAGTCCTATCAGATCTTCAAATAAGACCTAACACCAATAATCTTCATACTATTCCACAAAATAGAAACAGAAGAAACTCTACCCATTTCATTATATATGAAGCCACAATTACTCTGATATCTAAAACACACAAAGACCCACCAAAGAAAGAAAACGTCAGACCAATTTCCCTTATGAATATCCATGCAAAAATACTCAATAAAATTCTCACAAACCAAATACAAGAACACATCAAAAAGATCATCTATCATGGTCAAGTAGGCTTCATCCCAGGGATGCAGGGATGGTTCAACATATGAAAACCCATCAGTGTAATCCACTATATAAACAAATTCAAGGAAAAAATAACTACATGATCATCTCATTCAGTGCTGAGAAAGCATTTGACCAAATCCAATACCCCTTCATGATAAAAGCCTTGGAAAAATCAGGAATTCAAGGCACATATCTAAACATAGTAAAAGCAATATACAGCAAACCAGTAGCCAACATCAAACTAAATGGAGAGAAACTTGAAGCAATCCCACTAAAATGAGGGACTAGAAAAGGCTGCCTACTCTTTCCCTACATATTCAAAATAGTGCGTGAAGTCTTAGCCAGAGCAATTTGGCAACATAAAGAGATCAAGGGGATGCAAACTGGAAAGGAAGAAGTCAAAATATCATAATTTTCTGATGATATAATAGTATATATAAGTGACCACCAAAATTCCACGAGAGTACTCCCAAACCCAATAAACAACTTCAGTAAAGTAGATAGATATAAAATTAACTCAAACAAATCAGTATTTTTTTCTCTACACAAAGGATAAACAAGCTATGAAAGAAATAAGGGAAACAACACCCTTCACAATAGTCAAAAATAATATAAAGTACCTTGGTGTGACTCTAATTAAGCAAGTTAAAGCTCTGTATGATAAGAACTCAAGTTTCTGAAGAAAAAAATTGAGGATCTCAGAAGACAGAAAGACCTCCCATGCTCATGGATTGGCAGGATTAATATAGTAAAAATGGCCATCTTGCTGAAAGCAATCTACAGATTCAATGCAATCCCCATAAAAACTCCAACTTAATATTTTGTAGAGTTATAAAGAGCAATTTGCAAATTTATTTGGAGTAACAAAACCCCAGGATAGCAAAAACTATTCTCAACAATAAAAGAACTTCTGGTGGAATCACCATCCGTGACTTCAGGCTGTATTGCAGAGCAATGGTGATAAAAACTGCATGGTACTGGTACAGTGACAAACAGGTAGAACAACTGAATAGAAATGAAGACCCAGAAGTGTGCCTACACACCTATGGTCACTTGATCTTTGACAAAGGAGCTAAAACCATCCAGTGGAAAGAAGACATCATTTTCAACAAATGGTGCTGTCTCAACTGGCAGTTAGCATGTAGAAAGATATGAATTGATCCATTCTTATTTCCTTGTATATAGCTCAAGTCCAAGTAGATTGAGGACCTCCACATAAAGCCAGATACACTGAAACTAATAGAAAAAAGTGGGGAAGAGACTCAAGAACACACAGGGGAGATTTTTTTCTGAACAGAACACATGTCGCTTGTTCTGTAAGATCTAGAATTGATAAAGGGGACCTTGTAAAATTGCAAAGCTTCTGTAAGACAAAGGACACTGTCAATAAGACAAAAAGGCAACTAACAGATTGGGAAAAGATCTTTATCCATCCTAAATCAGACAAAGGGCTAATATCCAATACATACATAAAGAACTCAAGAAGTTAGACTCCAGAGAAACAAATAACTCTAATAAAAAATGAAACACAATGTTAGACAAAGAGTTTTCAAGTGAGGAATAACTAATGGCTGAGAAGCATGTATAAAAATGTTCAATGTCCTTAGTCATCAGGGAAATGCAAATCAAAACCACTCTGAGATTCCACCTCACACTAGTCAGAATGGCTAAGAAGAAAAACTCGGGTGACAGCAGATGCTGGCAAGGATGTGGAGAAAGAGAAACACTCTTCCATTGCTGGTGGGATTGCAAGCTTGTACAACCACTCTGGAAATCAATTTGGTGGTTCCTCAGA
The DNA here is from genome assembly GCF_900095145.1 of Mus pahari. Taxonomy (NCBI): domain Eukaryota; kingdom Metazoa; phylum Chordata; class Mammalia; order Rodentia; family Muridae; genus Mus; species Mus pahari. Next base: position 68,271,769 of record NC_034613.1, on the reverse strand, counting down.
AAATTGGACATAGTATTTCCTGAGGATCCAGCAATACCACTCCTGGGCATATACCCACAAGATGCTCCAACATGTATTAAGATCACATGCTCTACTATGTTTATAGCAGCCTTATTTATAATAGTCAGAACCTGGAAAGGACCCAGATGCCATTCAACAGAGAAATGGATACAGAAAATACGGTGCATTTACACAATGGAGTACAACTCAGCTATTAAAAACAATGAATTTATGAAATTCTTAGGCAAATGGATGGCTCTGAAGGATATCATCCTGAGTGAGGTAACCCAATCATAAAAGAACACATGTGATATGTACTCACTGTAAGTGGATATTAGCCCAGAAGCTGGGAATACCCAAGATACAGTTTGCAAAGCACATGAAACTCAAGAAGAAGGAAGACCAAAGTGTGGGTACTTTGATCCTTCTTAGAAGAGAGAACAAAATGCCCATGGAAGGAGTTACAGAGACAAAGTGTGGAGCAGAAACTGAAGGAAAGGCCATACAGAGACTGCCCCACTGGGGATCCATCCCATATACAACTACCATACCCAGACACTATTGTGGATTCCAACAAGTGCTTGCTGACTGGAGCCTGATATAACTGTCTCCTGATAGGTTCTGCCAGTGCCTGACAAACACAGAAGTGGATGTTCACAGTCATGCATTGGACAGAGCACAGGGTCCCCAATGAAGGAACTATTAAAGTACCCAGTGAGCTGAAGGGGTTTGCTTCTCCATTGGTGGAACAACAATATGAACTAACTAGTACCCCTTGAGCTCCCTGGGACTAAACCAGCAATTAAAGAAAACACATGGTGGAACTCATGGCTCTAGCTGTATGTTTAGCAGAAGATGGCCTAGTAGGTCATCAATGGGAGGAGAGGCCCTTGGTCCTGTGTAGGTTCTATGCCCCTCTGTAGGGGAATGCCAGGGCCAGGAAGCAGGAGTGGGTGCTTTGTTGAGCAGGGGGAATTGAGAGGGGATAGGAGGTTTTAGGAGGGGAAACCAGGGAAGGGGATAACATTTGAAATGTAAATAAAGAAAATACCTAAGAAAAAAAGAAATAGTCAAAAACAAAACAAAAAAATCCTATGTGAAATTTATATACATAAATTTTCCATGCATTTTTGATTCAATACTCCTATAGAATAATGTAGACATAAAGTTAATAGAGGAGGTTAATTGACAAAAAAAAAAAAAAAAACTTAAGTAGTGAACAAATTTCTTAGTTTTAGGTAGACATCCATCATGAGTTGAACTCAACAGTAATTTACAATATTTTTATTTCATAGAAAGATTAGGTTCCTCTTGAGCATAAATTAAATAAATTCCTGTTAGTTTTATTTATCCAAGTTGTTTTTATCCAGGTTAACAGTAAAGCTTATTGAATGAAATAACAATGTTAGTTATAGAGGCAGAGGGCTTATAAAGAAATAGGAAAATTTGAAAGCCAAAGCTGTAAGGACAGTTTAGCTTTCATATACACATACTTTCATGCTCACTGTTGGGTAGTGACACATTTTAGAGTGGCAGAATATGGGAGGAACATCATTAAGAAAATGACATTTAAAAGAAAGACCATATCATTCAAGCTCATAATCACTAGATTACATAATTTCTTCATTTAAGATATTCAAAAGTAAAAACTGAAATGGAGAACACATATGAAGGTATGAATTAATTGTCACTAGTATCATTTATTTTTGCTATTAATTTTGATCTTTAAAATTTCCTAAATTTCAAAAGCTTAGAAAGAAACTCACAATGACAACGTTGTTATGATTTGGATGATCATGATATTTTAGTTTTCTGAATTTTTATGTATTATAATATTAACTTACTTTTTAAATGAAGCAAAGGTCACATGTATGTCTAAATAAGACCACTAGCACAAGGAAAAGGCACATCTTAACAAGTTACAAGATTTGTTCTTAGATAAAACTAGAAAGAAAGGATCTTCATGCCACAGGATATGACTTTGTGAAAGGCTGATCTCTGTTTCCATGGCAACCTGGAGGTCCTGACTTTTCTGAGATGCAGCATCACATAAAATCTATCAAATCCCTGCTGGAAAAAAAATGCTTTTAATCCTTCAAATGGCCCTGTAGCACTAGTAGAGTCAATATGTCAAGCTCTTCCAGGGAGACATGGGACGCATATCTTTATTTAAAATAAAGACAATTGTAAAGCAAGACATACTTTTGATTTAAGGATCTTGGCAATGGAAGGGCTACAGATACTTTACCTCAGTCTAGTACCATCCACCTATTGGATCGTGTACAATTTATCTGATCTCTGTGAACTTTTCCTGTAACAAAGATTGAATGATTCAGAGTTAGTACTGCCAACTTACCAAGAACTAAATAACAAATACCATGGACATTATTATAAGACATAGTTATTTTTCACTTTCCTTTATTAAATGGTTGTTAGCTACCACAATTGTGTCAATATTATTCTACAAATTTAGGGTCCATTAAAATAGAAAAGATATAAATATAAAAATGCTTACCAGTTAGTTGAGTGAAAACACAATTATTAGAAAAATTTAAAAAATATATCAAGTGTCGTCATGGAAGGACAGATTTTAACTTTAAATACATGAAAGAAAAGAGCTAGGAGCCATGAAATTATCCAGTTAAAGGATATTTCTCATAATGGAGTGGCTAAAGAAATTCCTTATCTACCCTGGAAAGTTGATTCATTTACTATTCTTTTTTGTGATAAAAAACCATGAAAAGCAACATATGGCAAAAAGAGTTATTATGCCTATGATTTCAGATTCTAATAGTCCATTATAGTGAGTAGGTGTAGCAATAAATAGTGACAATTGTGGAAAGAAGCTGAAAAATCACAACTTTAGCCAAAGGCATGAAGCAGAGGGTGAAATTTGAGAAGCACAAGACTTCAACTTCTCAAAACACATTTCGAGTAATGTACTTCCTCTAGCAAGATTATATTTCCCAAAACATTTCCAAAGACTGAAAGAAACAAGGAGAAAATATCTCCAAAGAACTGAGCATAAAGGGGAAATTTGTTATCCAAAAAAATTAAAGGAGTTTTGATAGTGGCAGGTACAAACAGACAGGAAGATGTGCATATATCAATTTAAAGGACAAATATATCAGAGAGAAGTTTTCCTAGGGGATAGAGGTGGAGAGGATAAGAAGTTGTTCTGTCCTTGGCAATCATCTTCTCGTGGGATATATGATGGAGTGTTGTAAGAGAATAGATAAACCATGAAATGTCTAAAACTAATGTTCTCTGCTAAACTGAACCCATATAAAAGCCTAAAAACAGTGATATGATTAGTCATAATTATCAGTTTCATTGGGTTGAGAAATACCTAGGAGACTAGCAAACCTATTTTAGATTTCATGTAATTATATTTCAAGAGATAAGAGAGTGAGGAATCTGACCTAATCAATGAATTAATCTGTCTTTCATGGGTTCATAATATGCAGGATCATTTGAAAGTAGTAAAGGGAAGAGGTGGGGTCTACTTGGAGGAAATGAATCAGTGAGGAAAAGTTCTTGGTGTCTATATCCTATCCTGGCTCTATCTAAAGTACCATTCCTCTACTTGATGTCTGTTATTATGTGAACTACTCCACAATTCTTAGTCCAGAATGGTGGGCTGAACTCTCCAATACAGTGGGTCAAAAGTCACCTGCTCCTTCACTTTTTTATGACAGATATTCTCTCACAAGGCAATAAATTGTATCTTTAATTACCTCCTTGTAAGAGCTGAGGAAATCCTGGGTGATGGGCATGGCCTGATCAAAGAGCAGTACCTCATATCCATGGAACTGCCAAAGTCTTCTTGCAGGGTAAAGCTACACAAGGATAGTAGGTCTTCCTTTGTTCCATGCTCCAAAGATGTCAGTCTGTAAAATCTTGATGTTAATAGCCTGAGATACCTTGCCTATATATAACTGCTACTAAGACTACTTAAGTCTTATTCACTGTGCTATGAATAACAAAACATTCCAAATTTGCCAGATGCTGGTTAGATGGTGCAGTTCTAAGAACATGCATAGCGTACCTGTTTCCAGCTTTGCAATGCATGTGTCTGTATGTCTCCTATGGCTTTATTCCCTTGTGATCATCCCTAGTTGGATTTCCAGGAACTAGATATGCAGGTCATAATATATTTTATTAAGAGTTTAATTTGCATATTATTTGATATGAATAAATAACATAGATATGTTTATGTTAATTGATAAGACTTAGCTAAACACAAAAAGATTGATACCAGTTAGCTAAACACAGAAAGATTGGTAAAGCATAAAAAAGGTATCTTAGTCAGGATTTCTATTCCTGCATAAATATCATGACTAAGAAGGAAGTTGGGGAGGAAAGGGTTTATTCAGCTTACACATTCCACATTGCTGTTGATCACAGAAGGATGGCAGGACTGGAACTCAAGCAGGTCAGGAAGCAGGAGCTGATGCAGAGGCCATGGAGGGATGTTATTTACTGGCTTGCTTCCCCCTCGCTTGCTTAGCCTGCTCTCTTATAGGACCCAAGACTACCAGCCCAGAGATGGTTCGACCCACAAGGGCCCTCTCCCCCTTGATCACTAATTAAGAAAATGCCCCATGGCTGGAACTCATGGAGGCATTTCCCCATTTCCCCAACTGAAGCTCCTTTCTCTGTGATAACTCCAGTTTGTGTCAAGTTGACACAAAACTAGCCAGTACAAAAGGTTTTGATAAATATCAGAGTTCCATCAAGAACAGAGATCTAAGAAAATCCCCTTGTGGTAGATTTCTAGCAGACCAATTCTGATTCTTTTTATTTATTAATTTGTTTTTATGTTTGTTTATTGTTTTTAATTAATTAATTTATTTATTAATCATTTTATTTGTTAACATTTCAAACGTTATTCCCCTTCCCAGTCTCCTCTCCACAAACCATTCTCCTCCCCTTTCCTTTTAAGAATGTGCTCCTCTACCCACTTAACAATTCTTGAATCAATGGCCTCTAGCATCTCCCTTCTCTGGGGCATCAATCCTCCACAGAATCAAGTGCCTTCTCTCCCACAGATACCAGATGAGGTAGTCCTCTACCACATATATATCAGCAGCCATATACACTCTTTGGTTGATTGTTTAGTCCTGGGAGCTCTTAGAGGTCCAGTTAGTGGATACTGTTGTTCTTCCTATGGGGATGCAATTCCCTTCAGAGCTCTTCAGCCCTTAACCTAACTCTTCCATTGTAGTCTACAGGCTCAGTCCAATGGTTGGCTGTACCTATCTGCATCTGTCTTATTCAGGTGATGGCAAAGTCTCTAAAAGGACAGTCATATCAGGCTCCTGACTGCAAGCACATCTTAGCATCAACAATAGTGTATGTGTTTAGTGTTTGCAGATGAAATGGATTGCACAGTGGGGGGCTATGGATGGCCTTTCCTTTAGCCTTTGCTCCATTTTTGTCCATGCATTTCCTTAAGACAAGGACAATTCTGGGTTAAAAATTTTAAGATGTGTGGGTGGCTTCATTTCTCCTCTGGGAGTCATGTCTCTTTCCTGGAGGTGGTCTCTTCAGGTTCTATCTCTCTGCTGTTGTGTATTTTTAATTCCTATCTTTTGTTGTTGTTGTTGGTAGTGGTGGTCTAGTGGTGGTGGTGGTGGTGATCATGGCGATGGTAGCAGTGGTATGTGTGTTTGCCTTCTTATTAGCAATTTATGAAACTTTCTCCAAAATTACCCACATGCTGTGTCACAAAGCATGCCTCAATAGATACAAGAAAATTTAAATAAACTCTATAACCTATCAGACCCCTACAGATTAAAACTGATTTCCACAACAGTCAACAGAAAGCCATCCATTATATTAAAAAATGCAAATAACAAATAATATATGATCATCTCATTAGATGCTGAAAAACCTTTGACAATATTACAATATACAAAACCCCTACATGATACTATGTTCAGAATGTAATCTTGCTTTTTTTTTCCTGACTAAAGCTACATTAACATGGCACATTTTATTTTTTCCTTTTAAGTTTAAATGAAAAATAAAGTCCTGAAGGATTGTGGGCACTCTGAAAGCTAGAAATAGCCTTGTCTAGACAGGGCTGAAAGGTTTGTTTGTTTGTTTTGAATTTGTTTTTGTTTGTTTTGTTTTGTGTGTTTTGGTTTTTGTTTGTTTTTTAAAAAGGATAAAGTTCTATATTTTCAGTTTGAAAAAAATTGTTTTAACTTTGACTTGATAAATATGAGAAGTCTTAAAAGAAGAATTTTAAAACATATGAGATCAGTATGTGTATTAGTCAGGGTTCTCTAGAGTCACAGAACTTGCAGATAGTCTCTATATAGCAAAGGAATTTATTGATGACTTACAGTCTGCAGTCCAAATCCCAACAATGGTTCAGTAGTAGCTGTGAATGGAAGTCCAAGGATCTAGCAGTTGCTGAGTCCCACACCNCAAGAAGGCGAAAGAGCGAGAGCCAAACTCCCTTCTTCCAATGTCCTTATATGGTCCCCAGCAGAAGGTGTAGCCCAGATTAAAGGTGTGTGCCACCACACCTTTAATCCCAGATGATCTTGGACTCGGAGATCTCCCTGCCTTAATCTTCTGGATTCAATCACCACTGTGTCTCAAGATCTCCATACCAAGATCCAGATCAGAAACTTCTATCTCCCAGTCTCCAGATTAGGTTCAGTGGTGAGCCTTCCAATTCTGGATTGTAGTTCATTTCAAATATAGTCAAGTTGACAACCAGGAATAGCCACTACAGTATGTAAGAGTACTTGTCCCAGCATAAGACAATAATGCACCTAGTTCTTTCCAAGGAGATACAAATGTTTGCATCTGAGCCTTCTTGATTCAAATTCTGCTTCTTTACTTCTTTGACAAAAGTACTCTCATTGAAACCTCTTATCATTTGTTTGAGGAGTTGAGAATTGGATTACTGTTGCTTAACTGAGAGTCTGGTTATAGGAGAAGAAATGGGTTCCTTTAATTTGTAGGATGCTATCTTGATAATTCTTCCCAAATTTGTAAAACCCAAGCAGAGTCCACTTTAATGAGTATGATGAAATATATAGTCTTTAAAGGAGGAGTCCACGTTAACTTTGCTTGAGGACATAGGATAAAGTTTCTGAAGGAAAATGTCAAAATTTAAGAAATAGAGCAAACATGAGCATGGTAATAAGCACATATAATCCCAATGTTTGAGATGCAAGATCAGGAGAGTGAGGAATTCGATCCCATTCCTGAATAACTACTATTTTCAAGTCCAGCCTAGGTTGCATGAGATACTTCTGTAAAACAAAGAAAAGCAGCAAAAGAAAACAGAAATTTAATTTACAAATCAACAGACTGATGATTTGGATATAGATGTACCTAGAATTAGGGTATATCTGGTGAGGCTGTGAAATGGAAGTATTGGAAACACAGCATCACTTATACAGATGGTCATTAAGAAAGAATGAAATGTAGCTTGAGCAACAGAAATAATTACAGGAATGATCATGAATTCTGGTTATAGTGGTCTGCTCACATACACTTATATACTGTCATAGAAAATTACTCTAAATGCTATGTAGTGGTGTATTTGATAGTTCCTTACACTAATCCTACTTATGAGAACAAGAACCACAACATTTGACTTTTTTTTTTTTGTTTCTGTCTTCTTTATTCATAGAAAAGTGAGACTTAAGAACAATTTTGGTCAATGTATTTTTGATAATTTCAATTCAGTATTTTCTGTATCTGAAGAATAAATTCATTCTCATAGTGATCCTAAATCATATAGGGAAACCCAGGTTCATTTATAAGTAATTTAACTTATGAAAATGTTTTATAAAAGTATTTATACAGAATTAATTATTTCCCCTCTGTCATGAGATTAAATCAGTTAGCATACTTTTAAATGTAATGTTTTGCCTCAGCTGATGCAAAGGAGACCCAGATTTCCAAATCAGTATATTTGAAAGATAATAGAAGATCTCAATTTTAAAAAATGAAATGATGGTATATGAAGATTGTAGGTAAGCTAATATTTATAATGAATGAATTCTTGAGTACTACAATGTTAAATAAAGAGATTCATTCTGAAGCATATTTTCTTTAAGAAGATGAAAAATGACATGAGTTGGCATTAAGATAGCAGATTACAAAAATAGAAGTTCATCAATTGATGCATTACATTTTAATTTTGTATTTAATGGTTGATTTTCACATAGAAGAATTGAGAATAAAAATGTACTACTAGTAATTTTAGATTTACTTTTGTTGACCTGTCTATGATAATGTTTTTCCAGAAACAATATGTTCATATATATCATAAGTCATCTCAAAAATTATTCTTTTCAAGACATGCTTGATCAGCGTGTCCAGACTGTCGCTCCATTTTCATTCAGTGTTTTATTTTAAGGTACCTAGAACATATTATGGAGATTCTCCCAACCCCTCACTCCCAGCAGCTGTAGCTTTCATTTTCTTCTACTGGACCCCTGGTTTTTTCTCTTGTCTCTCCCCACACCTGTTCCTGGGCCCACCCATTCTCCTCCCCATTTTTTCTCCCATCCAGTTCCCTCCCTCCATCTGCCTCTTGAAGACAATTTTATTCCCCTCTTCTTAGTGAGAGTCAAACATCCTCACTTGAGCCTTTCTTCCTATTTAGCTTCTTTGGGTATGTGGATTATAGCATGCATATTCTATGGCCAATATCTACTTATAAGTGAGTGCATACCATGGATGCCTTTTTGTGGCTGGGTTACCTCACTCAGGATGACATTTTCTAGTCCCATCCATTTGCCTACAAATTCATAATGTCTGTGTTGTTAAATGCAAATACTATTCCAGTGTGTAAATGAACCACATTTTATTTATCTAATCTTCATTTGAGGGACATCTGGGTTGCTTTCAGTTTCTGACCATTACAAATAAAGATGCTATGAACATATTTTGGAAGGCAAAATTTTAATGATACCATGACCAAAATTTCTTTTTTGTAGTTTTGTACATTCATTTATTTAGTTAGTTACATTCCATTCTTTATTCCCAACCCTCATCCACCCTCTGACTTTTGCACATCCCATTTCCCCTCCTCACCCCCTGTCTCAAGGTGGATCTCCCTATCTCCCACCCCACCTGGTCCCTAAACTCCCTGGGGCCTCCATTCTCCTGAGTGTTAAGTGCCTCATTTCTGAGTGAATACAGACCCAGCAGTCCTTTACTGTGTGTGTGTGTGTTGGAGGCTTCATATCAGCTGGTGTATGCTGCTGGTTTGGTGGCCCAGTGTTTGAGAGATCTTGGGGGGTTCAGATTAACTGAGACTGCTGGTCCTTCTACAGGGTCACCCTTCTCCTCACCTTCTTTCAGCCTTCCCTACTTCCACAACAGGGGTCAGCTGTTTCTGTTCATTGGATGGATCTGTTTCAGTTATTTGTTCAGTCTTCCGGAGTGCACTCATGCTAGATCCTTTTTTTGAGCATTCCATAACCTCAGTAATAGTGTCAGGCACAGGGGGAAAATTCCTAAACAGAGCACCAATGGCTTTTGCTGTAAAATTAAGAATTGCCAAATGGAACCTCATAAAATTACAAAGCTTATGTAAGGCAAAATATACGGTCAACAAGAAAAAAAGGCCACCAACAGATTGGGAAAGGATTTTTACCAATCCTAAATCTGATAGGAGATCAATTTTCAATATATATAAAGAGCTCGAGAAGCTAGACTCCAGAAATTCAAATAACCCCATTAAAAATGGGGTAAAGAGCTAAACAAAGAATTCTCAACTGAGGAATTCCGAATGGCTGAGAAACAC
>NC_034613.1:68254121-68258494 GCF_900095145.1 Mus pahari | reverse complement strand
GGGGCGAGGAGGAGGTATGGGATGTGGATCAGTCAGAGGGTAGTCCAGGAGGGGAATAATATCTGGGGAGAGAGAGAGAGAGAGAGAGAGAGAGAGAGAGAGAGAGAAAGAAAGAAAGAAAGAAAGAAAGAAAGAAAGAAAGAAAGAAAGAAAGAAAGAAAGAAAGAAAGATCACACAATATAGAAGAACCATGCTAAAGATCAAGATGAGAATAATGGTAGAAAGGAATGTGACTGAAGCCTCCTATAGCTGTCTCCAGAGCTGCCCTACCAGTTCCTGACAAATACTTGTAGATCCTCATGCTCCATTGGACTGACACAGGTTCTCCAGTGAAGGAGCTAGAGAAAGGTCCCAAAGAGCTGAAGGGGTTAGCAGCCCCATAGGAGGAACAATATGAACTAACTGGTATCCCCAGAGCTTCCAGGGATTAAATCCCAACCAAAGAGTACACATGGTAGGACTCATGTCTCCAGCTGCATATGTAGCAAAGGATGGCCTAGTACGTCATTAATGGGAGGAGAGGCCCTTGGTTCTGTGAAGGCTCTATTCCCCAGTGTGTGGGGGTTGGTTAGCAGGGGATGGGGGAGGGGTTAGGGTGTTTTCTCATTTCCTTAGAACATTTATCTAGAAGTTGAATTGCCAGATAATGTTAACTGTGTTAATATTTTTAGAATAGTGCATACTATTTTTTATAATGCCTACATAAATTTGTACTCCCAAAACTGTGCACAAGTATTCGCTTTACTTCCCATGTCAACAATAGTGTCAACATTCACTATTGTTTTACTATATTCATCACAATAGTAATAATGGATATATAGGACATTTCAGTTGTAGGACCCCCGAAAATGGGGAGATCCTTGCTCTAGTCTCGGGATGGCGCAGACCCCCCCCCCGTGAACTCACAAGAGACCATCATTGATGTGAACTCACAAGAGACCATCATTGATGTCAATCACATGAGGCTTTATTTGGGGTGCCAGAGCTCTGGGGACAACCAGTATCCCACACAGGGGGTAGAGGCGACCCCTAAGGGGAGAGGAACCCTTCTTTTTATGGACCCTCCAGGGGGAAGAAGGGAGGAAGGAATAGGGGATTTCGATATCACATGGCCTTGGGCCATCAGTCTGACAAGTTTTAGCTTCCTGATTTGAGATGATTTACAAAGAATGGGTATAGGAGGGGTGAGGGTTTGGAGTCTTGTGCAGGAGCAGGTTACCAGGAAAGTTTTTCACCTGTAGCCTAGCAACCAAAGCCCACAAATTCTTGGCAAAATCTACAGTAATTGGCAAACGCATGAGTTTACACAACAATCAGGACCTGAGCAAACACAAATTCAAAGAGTATTCAAACTATACAAATGCTTTTAAGCTACTGGGCAATAATAAACTTTTACCCTTTACCAGCAATAGAATCTATTTTATCAATCTACGGTTTTAATGATTTCTTTTGTCTTGTCAAAGCCTTACACAGTTACATTTATGTTATGCATACATATTTTTGTAGATATTTTATTAAACATGTAGCTTACAACTGTCTCTAGGTTGGGATAATACTTGGTTCATTATCTTGCTCTGTTTTGGTTGGACAGATAATTTTAGTTTAACACAATACCAAGAGTCTATTTTTTTCAACTGGCTCTGCTTTGCTTTTGTGTTATTTATAAAACAAAACAGACATAACCACTATAAAGACTAATGTGAGTAAACTCTTTTTTCATGTTCCTCCTTGGATTTCCATATTTTCAGACTTTTATTTGAAATTTTAATCTATCTTGAGTTACTTTTGTGGGTCATATGAGATAAACACTTATTTAATTGTTTTAGCCAGGATTTTTGATACCATATATCAAAGAGAGTATATTTTTCCTCATTGTGAATTCTTGGCACACCTGTCAAGGGTTATTTTATAAACATTTTGATAGAATTTCTTAAGTTTTTAATTTTCATTCTTCTTTGTTTTCCAATAACCTCAGTAGCATATTTTATTATGTTGTTTTAAAATCTAATTTGAAAGCAAAGCAAAAATTAAAAGAAGAAGAAGAAGAAGGAGAAGAAGAAGAAGAAGAGAGGAGGTGGAGGAGGAGGAGGAGGAGGAGGAGATGACCTTGTCGAACATCAATGGGAAGAGAGGACCTTGGTCCTGTGAAGGCTCGATGACCCATTGTAGGGAAATGTCAGGACCAGGAGGCAGGAGTGGGTGGGTGGGTGGGGGAACACCCTTATATAGAAGCAGGAGGAGGTGGTAGGATAGGGGATTTATGGGTGAGTATATTAGTCAGGGTTCTCTAGAGTCACAGAACTTATGGACAGTCTCTATATAGTAAAGGAATTTATTGATGACTTACAGTCTGCAGTGCAATTCCCAACAATAGTCCAGTAGTAGCTGTGAATGGAAGTCCAAGGATCTAGCAGTTGCTTAGTCCCACACAGCAAGCAGGCAAAAGAGCGAGAACAAGACTCCCTTCTTCCAATGTCCTTATATGGTCNCCAGCAGAAGGTGTAGCCCAGATTAAAGGTGTGTGCCACCACACCTTTAATCCCCGATGACCTTGAACTCGGAGATCTCCCTGTCTTAATCTTCTGGAATCAATAGCCACTGTGTCTCAAGATCTCCATACCAAGATCCAGATCAGAAACTTCTATCTCCCAGCCTCCAGATTAGGGTCACTGGTGAGCCTTCCAATTCTGGATTGTAGTTCATTCCAAATATAGTCAAGTTGACAACCAGGAATACCCACTACAGTGGGTGAACCAGGAAAGGAATGACATTTGAAATGTAAATAAAGAAAATAACCTATTAAAAAAGAAAGAAAGAAAGCAGGCCATATGATTCTTTGTTAGTTTCATTTCTATAATTGTTTTTATTATTTGGCGATGATGCTTATTAGTTTTATCTATCAATTTCACAAAACATACAATCGCCTTGGAAGAGAAGTTCAATGGCAGAATTTCCTAGATTGGTTGAGTGAACATATCCATGGAATGTCTGTCTAACAAAAATGCATGAATGAAATGAAGGGGACCAAAGATGGATGCTCTGTCTGCCACAGATAAGAGAGCTGAAGAATTAAGGCTTTCCAGTCCCTTTGAATACCATAAGATTGAATGAGTCACATATGTTGGACTTTGAGCTACAGGATTTCAATTTGCACTACTGGATTTGGGGTTTATTTACATGTGATTTTTTTAAAGATTTATTTATTTATTATGTCTAAGTACACTGTAGCTGTCTTCAGATACTCCAGAAGAGGGAGTCAGATCTCCTTACAGATGGTTGTGAGCCACCATATGGTTGCTGGGATTTGAACTCAGGACCTTCAGAAGAGCAGTCGGGTGCTTTTACACACTGAGCCATCTCACCAGCCCCCTTACATGTGATTATTAATTTTCTACATCTTTCTCCTTCTTTTGGAAAAAAATATGTTTTAGTAGTTTTATTTTTACAAGAACAGTTAAGAGACTTTGGACTTTTAAAAAGAATTTTTAAAGGCTATCATTAGATTTTTAAACTTTGACCATACTTTAGATTACCTTATTCACATAAGAACTTGGGAAAGGGGGTCTGGAAGCTATGGCTTAAATTGGTGTGTCAACTTGATAAGAGGTTGTTGTGTTAGTTAACTGAGAACTTGACTCAGTCTAGAATCACATGGGAAGAGAGCTTCAATTAAGAAATTTTCTGGATCAGATTGGCACCATATTTTAATTATTATTTGTTGTGGCTTCTATGTACATTTGAATGTTGTTTCCTACTTAAGGAAAATAATGAGAATTTATAAACAGTAAAACACATAGGAAAGCTATAGTGGCTGGTTTTGTGTGTCAACTTGACACAAGCTGGAGTTATCACAAAGAAAGGAATTTTAGTTGAGGGAATGCCTCCATGAGATCCAGGTGTAAGGCATTTTCTCAATTAGTGATCAAATGGGGAGGTCCCCTTGTGGGTGGTGCCATCTCTGGGGTGGTAGTCTTGGGTTCTATAAGAGAGCAGGCTGAACAAGCCAGGGGAAGCAAGCCAGTAAGGAACATCCTTCCATGGCCTCTGCATCAGCTCCTGCTACCTGACCTGCTTGAGTTCCAGTTCTGACTTCCTTTGGTCATGAACAGAAATGGGGAAGCGTAAGCTGAATAAACCCTTTCCTCCCTAACTTGCTTCTTGGTCATGATTTTGTGCAGGAATNGAAACCCTGACTAAGACAAATTGGTACCAACAGAGTGGGGTTTTCCTGTGACAACCTGACCATGTTTTGGGGAGGACTGTGAAAGGACTTTGGAACTTTGAGCTAAAAGATCCATTCGGTGTTAAGAGCTCTGTCAAATGTTCTGTAGGAGCTTGGAAGATAATGTTGAGAACAGTGCAGAAGATGGAG
>NC_034613.1:68195127-68252856 GCF_900095145.1 Mus pahari | reverse complement strand
TTCTATATGAGAGCAGGCTGAGCAAGCCAGTGGAAGCAAGCCANTAAGGAACATCCTTCCATGGCCTCTGCATCAGCTCCTGCTTCCTGATCTGCTTGAGTTCCAATCCTGACTTCCTTTGGTAATGAACAGCAATGTGGAAGGGAAAGCTGAATAAACCCTTTCCTCTCTAACTTGCTTCTTGGTCATGATGTTTGTGCAGGAATAGAAACCCTGACTAAGACAAAAGTCTTACAGGTAACATGAATGAAAAAAGAAAAGAAAATATCAGGTTGGAGAAAAAGAAGAGGTTCTAGATGAAATAAGCAGAGAATATTTTTAAAAATATAAACAAACATTAAAGGAACATACAAAAGATGCAGGACATCATCAAAAGGACAAATATTTTCATTATAGATATAGGTGAGGGAGGAGCATCCACAAGACAGAAAAGAACATCCTCATGGAATAAAACAGTTAAAATACTAAGTATATTTAACAAAGAAATTTATTGAAAGCTGCAAGAGAAAAACTTAAATCACATATAAAGGAAAACCCAGCAGAATAACAGCTGACTTCTCAGTGGAAACACTGAAACACTACAGTTTTCATCCTAGAGTACTGAAGATAGTAAAACTATCTACCATAGTAAAAGAAAGAAAAAAACTTTTGATGATCCAAACAGCATAAACAAAATACACACTGCCAGCAAGAAACAGTAGAGAGAATATTGAAAGTAATATTTTTGAATAGAATGAAGGAATGAGAACAGCCAAGGGACTCTAGAAAAAAACAAAACAAAGGAAGCTGTAATTTAATGAAATACAAAGTACAAGCTAAGAGCATAAACCAGAAAAAGAAAAACACGTCAAAATGAATACAATATACACATACCTTCCTACCAGTTACTGATAACTCTAATTATTAATAGCCTCAGTTCTACAATCAAAAGACCCAAGCTAGTGCTATGGATTAAGAAATAAAATTTAATATCAAAATAAAATATCACACTAAGTATACAAACTTAAGAGGATTAAATAACTCATTATTGAGTGACAAATTGATTTCAAAGAAGAAATCAATTAAAATGAAAATATTCATGGAAACAAAACCTGTAAATATAATTCTACAAATCTTATGATACATTAAACAGCAGTTCTAAGATAAAAAAATATATAGTTGTACTTGCCTATAGTAAAAGATCAGAAAGAGTACAAATAACGGACTATACTAACTAGTTTTATGACAACTTGATACAAGCTATAGTCATCAGAGAGGAGGGAGCATCAATTGAGATAATTACTCTATAAGACTGGGCTTTAGGCAACCCTGTCATTTTTCTCAATTAGTAATTGATGGGGGAGGGTCCACTGAACTGTAGTGGTGTCACCACTGGGCAATAAGGAACCAGGCTGACATTGGCATAGCCTCATAAGACAGAGCTATGTCAGGGTCCTGTCAGCAAAATCTTTCTGGCATATGCAATAGTGCCTGAGTTTAGTGGTTGTATATGGGATGGATCCCCGGGTGGAGCAGTCTCTGTATGGTCTTCCCTTCCTTCTCAGCACTGAACATTATCTCTGTAAATCCTTCCATGGGTATTTTTTCCCCATTCTAAGAAGTAGCAAAGTATCCACACTTTGGTCTTCCTTCTTCTTGAGTTTCATGTGTTTTGCAAATTGTATCTTGGATATTCTAAGTTTCTGGGCTAGTATCCACTTATCAGTGAGTGCATACCATGTGTGTTCTTTTGTGATTGGGTTACCTCACTCAGGATGATATCCTCCAGATGTATCTCTTTGCCTAAGAATTTCTTGAATTCATTGTCTTGGATGCTCACAGTCATCTATTGGATGGAACACAGGGCCCCTAATGAAAGAACTAGAGAAAGTACCCAAGGAGCTAAAGGGATCTACAACCCTATAGGAGGAACAACAATATGAACTAACCAGTACGCATCCCCCCCCCCAAGACCTGTGTCTCTAGTTGCATATGTAGCAGAGGATGACCTAGTCGACTATCAATGAGAGGAGAGGTCTTGGTATTGTGAAGATCATATGCCCCCTGCCCCCAGTACAGGGAAATGCCTGGGCCAGGAAGTGGGAGTGGGTGGGTTGGGGAGCAGAGCAGGTTGAGGGTATAGGGGACTTTGGGGATAGCATCTGAAATTATGATAGATGATTCACACTCACATACACATGCACACACACATACACACACACACAGCTCAAAATAAAATAAAATTACTATATTTTTGTGTAAGTTTTACTCATCTATGACACTCTAGGGTATGTAACTTTAGAATTCTAAATCAACATACTTCAGATACACTTGCCCATCCATCTTTCCATCCATGTTTACATTTGCCAATTCCTGCTTGGTCATGTGTAAGCAATGGCATGACGTGGTTCCCATCCCTGCAACAGAGTCAGTAGGGTATGGGTCTCAATGAGTGTGATGGCTAATGTGGATGTAAGGCTTGTTTGTTCCAAAAATATGTGTATTTTACTTTATGTTCCTCCTTCAAGGAGAGTCCTGTCTGCCAAGGTTAATCTGACTCCATGAAAGTCAGAGACAGCACTCATCAGGGACGCAAGGTTATAGCCAAAGTTTCAGAAAAATGATAGAATGCTGTGACCTTCAGGGTAGCCTTGAAGAGTATACGAAATAATGCTGAAGTATTGAGTTCAAAAATATATAATTTCTTAAATATTCAAAATATAAAGACACAATATTAACTGTATAAAGAGTTTCACAGATCTACAGTTGCTTCCTTGTTTATAAAGCTTTTTTTTTACTACATTCCTACCCCCTCCCATCTTGGACTTGTGGGAGTGTGTGTGTGTGTGTGTGTGTGTGTGTGTGTGTATGAGAGAGAGATCTCATGTGGACAAGTTTGTATATACAAAGAGCCATTAGATGATCCATCATTTATTGGAAATACCAAAAATCATTGCCTACATGTTTTAGGGGATTTCTTTTTTAAATTGTGCACATCCTTTATCAAAGAATTCTCCAGCCTTTTACCTGGAAAATATAGATACTGGATGTCAGCATTCCAGTGTTGTGCAGAATATGACTGGGGTTTCAATAGACTATGCTGAATATCCGTGTTTTCAAATCTGTACACAAACTCTACTTTGACCTGTGTTTGGTATTCCAAAGCATAAATTTTCTCAGTGTCTCTAGTCAATATACATAGAAAAAGAGAGAACTATTTTATATTAAAACTATGATAGGAAAAAATATTTTACTGAAAGGTTTAGAAGATAATGTTGGTGAACTCTTATCAAAAGGGACTGGAGATGTATAACTTCCTGGGCATGATGGGCTGGGCAAAGAAGTAAACTGTTAGTTCTGAATATTACTTGCTTTTCTATATGTATATGTTATTTTTAAATGATAGAAAATTCAAATAATAACTATTGTGTATAATAAAAAAAGATTTACAGATCTAAAAAATATAGAGGAAGCAGATGTAGGCATAATTATTTTTTCAAACCTACTTTAATAAGGGTTCAACATACCCTCTAGTCCACTACCCACTAGAAGTAGTAGAAAAGAAGTTATTAAGACACAGGGATAGCCATCCTATTTAGAAATTGTTCTTTGAGGCCAAGTCCAATCTTCATTTTTAGAATATCAGCAGTCCAGTCCAGTAGCAAACACCAAATATGAACCAGTAGATGAAGTCCAGTCCTCTTGGCAGACACCACCCAGGAACAGCAAGGGCAGTTCAATCCAAAATGAACTGTAACTTTCACTAAATTCCAAGGCCACAGCAGTGGCAAGAAGCTGTAGGAAACTCATGAGAAGCTCTTTGGCCAGATTCTTTCAATGGCTTCATCACAAGCAGAGATCAGCAATGGAATGTAAGGCAAACCAATACATGTGTGTCCTTCACGAAGAATAATGAGGTGGAACAAAGCAAATTAATGTCCAAGCTTCCACTAGCTTTGAAGTCAGTTATATTCCTTCTGAACACCATGTGTCCTTTCACATATTTGCTATAATAAAACATCCTTTCACCTGTGTCTTCTTCAGGAAAATATTTTTTCACATGTCTGCTTTAAGAAGACATCATGTGTGCCCCAGCAAAACATCATTTGACATAACTGACTTTCCAAAGAAACCAGAAATTTCTACTTCAGCTGCACTATGAGCCAGTTTGTCAGAAAGATACTAAGGATAGAGATAAAGATATTTAGAGAGTGGTGACTGCAAGGCATGATCGTACCCAGTTACGTTTTGTTTGTTTGTTTGTTTGTTTGTTTATGCTTATGAAAGCTGGAAGATTCTTGAGTTCAATATCAGCCTGTGATAGAGAGAAGTTAGGTCCAGGCCAGGCATGGTAGGAATGGTAATTTCAGGGCAGTGTCCCACCCAGCTATCTTATTGTATGTGCTTGTGCTCTTTATAAGAATCTGGGGAGCTGAGATGATGGGATGCTGATTCATGGGATAATCAAAAGAGAACCTGGGGTAATGATTGAATTTATATGTAAATTAAAAACCTGGGCTTTGGATTGCAAGATATTGGGCTATCCTGAAAGTTTTTAGTATAGCAAGAGAAAGCTGTCACAAGCAGAGCAGAAAACAGAACAGTCTGTAAAGCTGTCTCAAACAGGACACACACACACAGAGGAATCTGAAAAGATGTCTCAAACAGAACATAGGTTGCCAGCTTGGACCCATGATTTCACTTTGGGACACTTCTTCTCTCAGAACCCATCTTTAAGCCAAGGAAAGTCCATGGAACATCTGAATTATTTATAGTAGCCAGAAAATAGAACAAATATCCATTTCTATCTCGAGATGAATTAATAACAAAAAACATGTTCCAGATGCACAATGGAATTTTTTGCAGCTCTAAAGACAAAGGAAGTCATGGCATTTCCAAAAATATACATGTATTTGGACACCAATAAATCAAGCAAAATAAATCAGACTTAGAAAAACAAATGTGTTTTATCTCATATGGGGAAACTAAGTTTAAAAATACGTACAAACAAATTCATGTGGAGGTCAGAGTGAAAGCAGGTGTGAGTGGAAGGAACAGAAGGAGGAACAGCTGCCAAAGTGTTTGAGTCCATTGAAAATTTTGGCCTGGCGTTGGCAGTTGCAGGAGGCATGATGAACTCTGCTTTGTATAATGTGGATACTGGACACAGAAATGTCATCTTTGACTGATTCCATGGTGTACAGGACATTGTAGTTGGGGAGGGGACTCATTTTCTCATCCCTTGGGTACAAAAACCATTTATCTTTGACTGCCTCTCTCAACCACGGAATGTATCGGTCTTCACTGGTAGCAAAGACTTGCAGAACGTCACCATCACACTGCGTATCCTCTTCCATCCGGTGGCCAGCCAGCTTCCTCGTATCTACACCAGCATTGGTGAGGACTATGATGAGGGGGTCCTGCCGTCTATCACCACAGAGATCCTCAAGTCGGTGGTGGCTCCATTCGATGCTGGAGAATTGATTACGCAGCGAGAGCTGGTCTCTAGGTAGGTGAACGATGACCTCACACAGAGAGCAGCAACATTTGGGCTCATCCTGGATGACATGTCCCTGACACATCTGACCTTCGGGAAGGAGTTCACAGAGGCAGTAGAAGCCAAACGGGTGGCTCAGCAGAAAGCTGAGAGAGCCAGATTTGTGGTGGAAAAGGCTGAGCATCAGAAGAAGGCAGACATCATCTCTGCTGAGGGTGACTCCAAGGCAGCAGAGCTCATCGCTGATCACCATCTTGCTGGCCACAGCAGGTGACAGCCTGGTCAAGCTGCACAAGCTGGAGGCCACTGAGGACATTGCATATCAGCTCTCTCGCTCTCAGAGCATCACCTACCTGCCAGCGGGGGCCGTCTGTCCTCCTCCAGCTTCCCAGAGAGGCCAGCAGGGCCACGACCTCCATCATGCTGAATGATGCCTTCCTTCTGCCCCACCCCAGAAATCACTGTGAAATTTAATGATTGGCTTAAAGTGAAGGAAATAAAGGTAAAATCACTTCAGATCTCCAATTATCAAATGAAGCCTTTATTGCTACACTTTTTACCCTCTTTCATATCCAAAACTGCCAAGCGCCTCTGCAGACTGGCCTTCCACCCTAGCCACAGGCAGTTGGCAGAAGAAAGGCAGGGCAGTGAGTAGCGGATGGGCAGCCTGCTGGCAGCCTGCGTAGGCCTAGGGCCTCCATTCTGCCGCATAGTGAAGATTTAAAGACAGTAGCACAAACACTTGAACCAAAAGCAAGCCCTCAATGTTTCCAGCCATTGAACCTGGACAGAGGCAGCTGGGGATGGCCAGTGGAAGTGGTCTATCTCAACTGTAAGGCCCATTCCCTCTTAACCATGACCAGCAGAAGCAGGTGTGTGCAACCAGGGCTTGGAGTGAATAATCTTCCCATCAAGGTGGGTGGGCCTAATGTTGCTGCCCCCACCAGAGTCCTAAAACCTTGATGAACTTGGACGGGACAAGAGGCCTGGACTGAGATGTGAGTCCGGTGGAAGAATTCCTCTCCACCTCCCACATCAGTCCTCTCAAATACCCGATGGGATTCCAGATTGAAGGATTGCATCCTTCCGGGGCTGAGCACACATGCCAAGGACACATGCGCCTGCCTTCCTGCTCCCTCTCTCTCGGAGATCGCCCATCCTTCCCAAGGGCTGTGGGCCAGTGCTCCGAAGGAAGCATTCAGGGAAAGAAAACACAGCATAAACTGCTGTCAATAAATGACACCCAGATCTTCAAAAAAAATGCATACAAACATGTGAAACCTGTATTTACATGTCTATCTATATTTATAGGTGTGTGTGTATGTGTGTGTGTGTCTTTGTAGGTCACAAAACTAGAAAGGAGATAAATAATAAGGTAGTATACAAAGAACTTTTAGGGGATAGAGAAATATAGAATGTAACAGTATATGTAATAGGATTCAGTAGAAGTGAGGAAATAAGGGAAGATAGCGAGCCAGCTGGTGGGGAGTGGAAGGATAGTGAAGATGCATGAAGGAAGGGAGCAATACACTACCTATTGGTTCATATTCACAATGGTCCTGTGGAGAACATTCTGTTATGCTGGAAACTTGGATAAATTTGACTTAAAACAGATGGGAGTAGTGCTGGGCTCATATGTTGGTTAATTATATTTTCTAGTTTTAGCTATTTAACATATTATGTGAAATACAGAAAGCTATACAAAACTACTAACAGCAAATAGAAGCCTACTTCAATGTGTTTCTGCAATGTTTTTAAAAATAAATTGGTATCTCAAGAGTTCTCAAGCCAGTTTCTACTTTCATGAATATAAATTTAGTTAGTAATTTTTACATTCATCACTGTTTAGAACAATGATTCTCAACTTTCCTAATGCTGTGATCTTTACAGTTCCTCATGTTCTGGTGACCTCTAATCATAAAATTATTTTTTGTTAATAATTCATGACTGTAATATGCAGGGTATCTGAGATGCAAATCACAGTGGGTTCATGACCCATTGGTTTAGAGCCTCTGGCTTAGCAGAACAAGATACTCATTGTTCAAAGTATAACTTTCTGTGACACAGTGTTTGTAGGCAGGAAAAGAATACTGTCTGAAAACACACACAAAAAAAGATCAGACCTTATAGGATTCTTGGCTCAATCTAAATAATTACATAGAAATTAATGGTAGGAGAAGACCTCCTCATCTTTAAACAGTGTGCTTAAGACCATTGCATATATTAATTTCAGTAGAACTTTGAATTTTTACAAATGGATTGATTAAGAAATACTAATGAAGTCATCTTGAAACCCATTCCCTTCATTATAAATGCAATATTTCTTGAGTATATACTCAAGTTCTTCATCTTCATCAATCCACATGTGCATAATAAGCAACTTATAGATAGTATCCAGGCTTAATATTTAGCAAGAGTATCTTAGGGTTTCTATTGCTGCAAAGAAACATCATAACAAAAAGCAAGTTACAGAGAAAAGGATTTACTTGACTTACATTTCTACTTTGCAGTCCATCATTAAAGAAGTCAGGACAGGAACTCAAACATGGCAGAAAACTGGAGGTCGGAGCTGATGTAGAGGCGGCCATGGAGAAGTGTTTATTACTAGCTTGCTTATCATGGCTTGCATAGCTTTCATTCTTTCTCTTTTTATGAGAAAAAAATGTTTATTTAGTGTACTAAAATGAGAAAAGTGGTAGAGGAAGTATCTAAAAATGCACCTGTACTGAAATTGTGTCCCCTTATGAAATCTATATTTTTTTTGTCTTCTTTGATAATTTTGCTCTGCACTTTAAATTTTGCTGTTAGCGCCACACCTACAAAGCATAACAAAAACAAATGCAAAATGCATCCATCATCCCTGTATTCCACCTAATTACCTCATGTGTATTTTTTCAAAGCACATTTTCATACATTCATACTCAAATTTCTTGAACTCTCTCTCCTTTTTTTTATCATCTTTTATATAAGATGTTGAGTGTGTCTGTGTTAGAATTCTCTAAATGAATAGAACTGACAGAATGAACACACACACATATATCTATGTATTTATTATTATTATTATTATTATTATTATTATTATTATTATTATAGTGGCTTAAAGACTGAAACTTGAGTAGTCAAATAATGCTAAAACGTTGTTCTGTACACAAAATGTGTATCTAAGCAGTTCCAAACTGATTCTAGAGTTCCAGGGAAGTACTAGGGAGCTGATGGTTTCTAGTCTACACTGGGATCCCAAAAGAAGTAGGTTCTAACATGAGTGAGGGGATGTCTCAGGAACACTATACAAGAACTTGCCAATGAGAGTAAGGGAAAGCATGCAAAAACTCAAATCCTTTATTTTTCCACTTCCTTTTATATGCACTGCCATGAGGTGTAATTTAGGGTGAGTCTTCTGACTTCAAATGATCTATATTTAGAGTAAGTCTCAAAATTCAAATAATCAAACCTACAAAAATTATTTACATTTGTGTCCAGGGCCTTGGTTAGAATTACTTCCATATGTAATATGGTTGACAACCAAGTCACAGTACCCATTTAATGCAATGCTTTCTATCTGCTCTCCAGCCTTAATTCCTGTCAATCCAGCTTCTGTGACTCATATTCACTTTTATTTTACTTTCTTATGCTGTTTCATTTTACCACAGTTTCTAAATTTACTCATGGTTTTAATGTCAGAGATTTGCAATTCTCCTTTTAGATTCACTGTGCTAAGTTTCTACTCTACATACTTTTTCTCATTCTCATTCATTTCCTACTATATCCAAATCTCCTCAAAGTCTAAAATACCCCAGTTCTGATAACAAACACAGATTATATTTGTGAGGTTTGAAGCTTCATATATAGTTGCTCAGTGTTACTTATATTTGAATGGCTACACAAGATGCTCATTTCTCATGTTCAAGCTCAAAGAGACTTACACATATAACAATATATATTTTTGCCAGTCATATGGTCATATGGGAGCCACATTAGAATAGTTTGTCACATGATAAAGAGATGGATTTTAGAGTTATTCAGTTAGAGAATATTGCATTTTAAGCTAAGAAGGCTAATAAAACATTCAGTTTATATATCTAAGTTTTGACTTGGTAAAATAGGCAATAAATAATCTTACTGAAGTTATTCAGTGCCTAGATTTTCCTAGCAACTACAGAGATATGAAAATGACTATATTCTTGAACCAAAATGAAGACATAAGATACAAAACTGTGTTTAGGGGGTATACTTGATATAAAAACTACATTTCTCACTTCAAGAGCAATGTAGAAGTCTGGTAAAGGCACTGGCAGCCAAGCCTCATGACCCTGAGTTTAGTCACTGTGACCAACATGATAGTAGAAAATAACGTATACCCAGAACTTATACCCTCCACATGTGTGCTATGGTATACCAACTCACACACATGTACACACATACTTACACACACATACACACACACACACACACACACACACACACACACACACACACACNACACACACACACACACACACACACACACACACACACACACACACACACTCACTCACTCACACACACACCCCAAATAAGAATGTAAGGGAATATCTTAGGTTTCTTCTGAGTTAAATCATAGGTCCTCTCAGGTATTTTTAATCAGTATGCACTCAAAGGGACATATATATTTTCCAGACATACTAGTGAATCTATATCATTCATAATAAATTTAAGAGTGGGTAAAAAGAATACTACTGTTTCGTTTTTGTTTTTTTTTTCATGAACTTGGTGTCTGTGATGGCTAAGTGTACCTCGAAGGTTCAGAAATATTTTCCCTTTTTATATTTTGTACTCAGTTGTACTGGTATAACTTAAAAAGCTTACTGTATAATTTAATTAAAAAGGAATATACTTTCTTTTTGTTAAAAATTTTTGTTCATTTCTTTTGTGCCCCATTTTACCTTCTATAGATTAAAATATAAACAAAAATACCTAAAATATATGTAGAATCAAAATGAGTATTGCTTGAAGAGTAATTTTTTTTCTATTTTTTATGCAAAGTCTCATTGTGAAGCTCAGGTTAGCATTAAACTCACTGGATAACAGAGGCCTGCCCATAACTCAAAATCTTACTTCTACCACTCAAGTGATGGAATTATAGGTATGTGCTACTATGCCTGACTTTTTAATAAGTCTTAGTGTTTACTCAGGATTTCAGTCTTTTTTAGTGTGCTCTGATAAAATCCACTATAATTTCTTTACTCTTCATAGAAAACATATTCTAAGTAAAATATAAATTAAATTCAAAGTTATCTGTCAAATCATATTTATAGCGTCTGTGTTTCTAGGTTCAACAACATGCAGTACAAGTCCACACCCATTGAAATGTTAATGGTGCTCACACAAAAAAATTCACAGAAACTTCTTTCAAACAACAATACAAAGAATTAAGTGATAAAAGAATTGTCACAAAATCAGATTAACCTAGGTAAGGCCCATGGGCCAAATACAGCATGCTGTATTCTGTTAACAAATTTTATTGTCATATGCTTATATGTTTTGTTTGTATATTGTCTAACTCTGTTTCCTCCTTCAAAAGAGATGTTCCGCTTTCAGAGAAACTAGAGTCTTCAAATAATTTAGATGCCATTATTTTATCAAAGTGATGTTTTGATATTTATACAAATAGAACTTTAGTTAAGATAAACTCAAAATATGTGTATACAATAACATTAATTATAATTGAGAATATGATTTATAATAGTTTCATAACATTTTACTTATGAATCTACCATTACATTATTTTAACAATAATTATGCTGAAATAATTAAAATTTTCATTTCTTAAACACAAAAATTCTTGTTAAGTCTCAAAGATTTTAAAAATTCAATAATATTTAAATTAAAATTGCTAAAGTAAAATTTACCTCTGAATTTACTTTAGAATAAAATGCATTAATTAAAATAAATAAAATATAAGCAGGTATGATGACAAAGATATATGATTTTAGCACTTGAGAAACTCTGACATAAGGAGGACAAAATAATGGTACATGGAGAGACTGTCTCAAAACTATTTTTAGAAAACTTATGGTTTTACTTGCTTATTTTGGGGTGTGTGTGTGTGTGTGTGTGTGTGTGTGTGTGTGTGTGTGTTATGCTTTTGATTTTGGTATTTATTTTTTTGAAAGAGAAAGAAAATTAAATAATTGATAGAAAGGTAAGAAAGATCTGGAAGGAGTTGGGGGAAGGGACAACATAATCAAACTATATTGTTTGAAAAGTTTTTGATTAAAAATAATTTAAAAAAAAAGAAACAGGAAAAATTTCATGTCACTCCACTGAAGAATATAACTATCTTTATTATTATCCATGTTCTAGGGAAACTCACATGCCCAGAAAGAGTTGGCAAAATAAACAGCACCACATTTGTTGGTTTGGTGTGTTTGTGTGTGTGTGTGTGTGTGTGTGTGTGTGTGTGTGTGTGTACATGTGCATGCATTTGTAGTTTTAGGTTGCTCTGTTTTTTTAAAAGGAAAGAAAAATATGATGTTACAGGACTAGGCGAAGAAGAAGGATCTGGGAAAATTTGAGAGAGAAGAAAGAATATGATGAAAATATACTATATGAAATCCTCAAAGCACTCGTGCCCAGACACACATACACATAACCAAAGTAAAAAATATTTTTAAAAACTGTATATGCTGATAACATATATGTTCTCCTATATAAAAATCCTTTGTAGAGGGTAAGGTCTATGACACTAGTCTTAGCAAAGCTATCTGCAGTATAAATATAAAACATATGTGCCAAAAATACAAATAAAGCAATATGATCATTTCTAAGAAAAAGCCTTGCTGAAAGCAAAGGAAACAATTGATATAAAGAGACATTTAAATTTGAGAGCATATTTGTAAGTATTACAATTGATAAATAATTAATAGCAAAATACATAAATAAATTTAAGAAATTTATTTAATATATTATACCATGAAATGCAATAATGCCATAAAATAATGGTACAGACAACTGAGTAAATACTTTTAAAACATAAAAATTAAAATGGCCAACTTTCATATAAAAGAAAATTTATCATTACTAATTATTTGGGAAATTAAAGCAATAAGGTGAAATGTTTTATACATCATTATTATGAATAAATTATTTTAAAGCTAGAAAATAATCAGATAAAGAGAACAAGTCAGCAGTGCTTATTCAGATGTGTAGATAATTATGTACTTTTGCTTACAGTTACTTTATATTTCTTAAATTATTTTATTTATTTACATTTCAAATGTTGCCCCCTCCCACTTTAAACAGAGGTACCATGTTTCTCCAGAAACAGAAAATAGGATATGAAGGGAAAGGTAGAAATAGCAGGAAGAGGTTTTTAAGTGTGGAGAAGGGAGAAGTGTGGGTTAATTGAGACTGCTGGTCTTCCTACAGAGTCACTCTCCTCCTTAAGTTCTTCCAGCCTTTCCTTAATTCAACCAGAGGGGACCCCTAGATTCTGTCCATTGGCTGGGTATATCTGCTTTTGTCTTAGCTGCTTGTTGGGCCTCTTGGAGGACAGCCATGCTAGGCTCTTGTCTGTAAGCATACCATAGTATCAATAATTGTATCAGGCCTTAGAGACCCCTTGAAATGTCTCCCAATTTGGGCCTGGCACTGGACCTCAGTATCTTTTCCATTTTTCATCCCTATACTTCTTTTAGACAGAAACAATTCTGACTCAGAGTTTTTGACTGGGGGATGGCAACCCCATTCCTCCACTTGATGACCTGTCTTCTACTGGAGGTAGACTCTACATGTTCCCTATCTACAATGTTGGACATTTCATCTGTGATGGTTTGTATATGCTTGGCACAGGGAGAGGCACTATTTGGAGGTGCAGCCTTGTTGGAGTAGGTGTGACCTGGCTGGAATAGGTGTGTCACTGTGGGTGTGGGCTTAAGACCCTCATCCTAGCTTCCTAGAAGTCAGTCTTCCATGAGCAGCCATCAGATGAAGATGCTGAACCCTCAACTTTGCCTGTACTATGCCTGCCTGGATGATGCCATGCTCTTATCTTGATGATGATGGACTGAACTCTAAACCTGTAAGCGAACCTCAATCTATGTTGTCCTTTATAAGGCTTGCCTTGGTGATGGTGTCTCTTCACAGCAGTAAAAACCTAACTAAAAGAGAAGTTGGTACCAGGAGTGGGATATTGCTGTGATAGGCCTGACCATACTTTTGTTTGGAGGAAAGTGGATTTTTGGACTTTGAAAAGCAGTGGAAAACTTTAAGTTAGGCTCAGTAGGCTATCCTAGTAAAATTATGAAAGACCTTGATGCTGAGTTAGACTTGAAATGTGCAGCCCTAGCCCAAGAGGTTTCTTTTCAGTAGAGAAGAATTTCAGAATGTGGCCTAAAGACAGTTTTTGTGGTATTTTGGAGAAGGATGTGGCTGCTTTTTGCCCTTGTCTGAAGAGTTTGCCTGAGGCTAAGGTGAAGAGACTCAGATTAATTACATTGACAAAGTCTCAGAAATGCCCAACATAGGCTCTGTTTTCTGGTTAAGTTTCATGAAGAACATTTTAAACAAGCTTAGAAAAGAAAAAATATAAAATATATGATTGAAATATTAAAAGGGCACCAGGAAGTGAAATAGAACTGAATCCTATATTCTAGGAGATAATAGATTAAGGGATTTTGGGCAAGATCCTACCCAGCTAAGTTTAGATACAGGCATGGCATTACACACTTTTAATTCTAGGAAACAAAGCCAAACAGATTTTTGAGTTCAAGGCCATCCTACGACAAAGTAGGTTTTAGGGGAAGAAAAGTTTAATCCAGGAATGTTGGTACATGCCTTTAATCACATCATTACAGGATATATAGCTATCCAGAACTCTGAGATCAAGGTCAATCTACAGAATAAGTCCCAGGAGCTTAGATAGAGTGGGAGTCGGAAAACAGAAAGCTGGTAATAGAAGACAAGGAGGACATGTTCCAACACCATCAAGCAACAGAATTTGGCAGCTTTGGCCATGTGACTCTGGCTTTACAGTGAAAAATAGAAGGGACTATGGGGACAATTGATGCTAGTTATCTGGAACTAATTAATGGTGATTAAGAAGAGACCAGTATCACTGAGGTGAATACTTCTGGGAAGTGTTTTCTGAGGGAAGAAAGAAGCTATGGTCCAGAGATTGCTAAGGCTGTACTTGGTAATTTGTAAGAGTCACCCAGGTGGCACTAGTTTTGGAGGCATGAAGGGGTCAATAAGAACAGCTGAAGCTTGTTGTTGTGAGAGGCCATGCAAGGCCATTGGTGAAAGTGCAGCTTCAGTTGCAGTTGATGGCATAGGACTGAAACAGTCATGCAAAGTAGTTGAGGATTGGTACTGTGAAGAGAGACTATGAGAGGCTATTGGTGAAGCCTAGTTGTGGCACAAGACCTCAGCACATTGGTCATGCCAGTACCATGGGATGATCACCAAGAACAACAGCAGCAGTGGAGTGGATCAACCTGAGCTTAGAGTGCTACAGAGGGCAAAGCTGGAGAAGTGATACCAGCCCTTTGGAGGAGCTCAGACGATCATATGTGGGTCTCAGAAACTGAAACTAGATGCTGTAACATTGTAGTTTCCTTGGAGACCCAAAGGTGTTAAAGATGCCAGAACCATGGATTACCTGTTGAGGAAAGCAGCTATCAGGGTGTGGAAACATCTCAGGAGAAATTTTATAGAATTCAACAAATATGATAAAGGAGCTAGAGATCTGAAGACCACTTTGGCATCAGACATGGAGATTGTTTTGAGTTTACCCAGCTGGTTTCCTATCTTGTTTTGGAGATTACATTTAAGTGATTAGATGAATCTCAGAAGAGACTTTGACTGTTGGACTTTTTAACTTTTTTGAAACTGCTATTGACTATGGGAATTTTGGAAGATGGACTAAATGTACTTTTTTATTATGTTATGGCCCACGTAGACCCATGTGTTTGTACAAGTCTATGAGGGGCCAAGGAGTGGAATGTGATGGTTTGTATATACTTGGCCCAGGGAGTGGCACTATGTGGAGGTTTGGCCAGCTCCAATTACATATTGTCCTTTATAGACTTGTCTTGGTCATGGTGTCTGCTCACATCAGTAAAACCCTAAAACATCATCTAATGTCCCCCTTTGAGTCATGAGTGTCTCTTACCTCCTAGGTCTCTGACAAATTCAGGAGGGTCCCCCAACTTCCAGCCCCCAAAGTTACATTTTTGACTCATTCTGTTAGACCCAACGAATATCTAATCATGCTCTGCTTCCACCCTCCCACCTCCCTCCCAGATCCCTCACTCACTCTGCATCCCATAACCAATTTCTATCCCTTCCAAGTGGGATTGAAGCATCCTGTCTTGGGCCCTTCTGCTAGTTAAATTTCTTGAGTTCTGTGGAATGTATCTTGTGTATTATGTACTTTTGGGGCTAGTATTCACTTATTTGTGAGTATATGTCATTATTGTCCTTCTGTGTCTGAGTTCCATCACTCAGGAGGCTATTTTCTAATTCCATCCATTAGCCTGCAAAACTCATGGTGTCCTTGTTCTTAATAACTGAATCAAATTCCACTGAGTAAATGAACCACATTTTCTGTATCCATTCCTCTACTGTGGGACATATGGGTGGTTTCAAACTTCTAGCTATCACAGAAAAGGCAGAAGATGGCCTAGTCATCCATCATTGGGAAGAGAGGACCCTTGGTCTTGCAAACTTTATATGCCCCAGTACAGGGGAATACCAGGGCCAAGAAGTGGGAGTGGGTGGGTAGGGGAGCAGGGAGGGGAGGGTATAGGGAACTTTCGGCACAGCATTTTAAATGTAAATGAAGAAAACATCTAATAAAAAAAAAGTTAGCTGAGTCATGGGTAGATCATCCCATGGAAAATAGTGAAATTTTCTTATAGTTGTAATTTCCATGAAGAGTTAGAGAAAAGCTAACTTCAGTCATATGGGTAAGGAGAGGTGTATACAGCAGAAATGGGCCAGATGATGCTGAGCAGCTGAGGAGCCCCCTGTCCACCCTACACAGTGGAGCCCAGATCTTCTGGATGAAAGCAGAGGGTGCAGCTCATGGGGTAGGAAAACTGGACCTCTAAAACCTTCATGGTTGGAATCCCCTGTGGAGAGGGAGCAGTGGGGGCTTCAGATGACACTGAGTGTGTGTCTTTTCCATTGACTTCAGTTGAAATGGTTGTCAGCTCCAAAATGATTGCAGGACAGCATGCAGACGTTGATCTGCATTGAGAAAGCAAGAATGGTTGATGTTTATTTCTGTTTTTAGTGGATAAAACTTGATCCATTTTCTAAATGGTAATCTTCACAAGTCTATGGATTAGGCAACTCACCTGCCTTTTCCACATAGGAAACCTAAAGCTATGAGCTAAGGTGACCCCAGAATTGCAGAGCAAGAGATGGGTGATTCGAACCCAGCACTCTCTTGCTGACACTCTTTGAGGATCCCTGAGTCCTCACACAGGCCCAAGGAGACCAGAACCTGGGAAACACTGCCCTGCTGGTATCTATATTCTTACAACACAACACCCTCTCAGCCACATGAAGGACTGTTTCAATTTTCACATATATAGAATTCAAATAATTACTTTTTTTGTTGTTGTTGCTACTACTACTAACCCTACAAAAACTTCTAAGACCCCAGGGCCTACACCAAGCCCCTGGACAGAGACAACATCATAGGGTTTGGAATTCCCAATCAGCAGAAATGACAGCGCACACGAATGGACTGGCTCTCCTGTTTCCACCACACACTACCAGAGCCTGAGTTATAAAAAGGGGGGGCAGAGGCAAGTTGTAAAGGCAAAATAGCACAGCCTCTCCCAGGACACCCTCACCACTCACCCCTGCAAACCTTCAGGCTACATCTTCTATGAGTCTGTTAGGATGAAGCAAATACATAGGATCTGAGAAAAGGGCCAAGCATTCAAATGACAGTGCCCTCGGCACACTGGGCCGATGGAAAAACAAAACAGCCAGATATGCTGAGCCAGTGCTCTGCAAATTCATCAGTTGTATAGGTCTGGTGTCAGTAGACACACTAGCTGGACCTTGGGACAACTTGCCAACCCCTAGAGAATATATCTTGATGTAAGTTATTTTCTCTTGGATTCAACCCTAATTCTTTGTCTTGTGTCCGTAGATTGGAAAGCACACTACCTCTGAGCCCTGGGTTTCTTGTTTGTATGGTGAGGATAATGCTAATTCATAAAGCTGTTTTAAGAAGTAAATAAACATGTAAACATACCATGGAATTTTGTTCATATTCTTACTGGCTACTCTTTATTTCTCATATATCTAAAGAAATATTTAAAATTGACAAACAAGGAAATTCAAAAACATTTTGTATTATAGGCAGAGCCGAGACCTGACAAATACGTGTTTGTTTTAATCTTAGAATGACCTACTGCTAATCTTTTGTTTTATTCCTAGAGACAGTTGAGATTATCCAGATATCCTGAAAGTAAAGAATATTATTTCTTTCTCTTTTAATTCTTTATCACTGTCTATAGAACTTGAAGCCATTTCTAGTTGATATAGCCAGGGTGGAATATATCATGATAATCTCTGAGTTTATATATCTTATGTTTGAGGTGAAACTGTTTGGGAGAGTTAAAATGAAAGCCGTTACCTTAAATGAAAATTATACTTGCATATTTAGTAAGATAGAGACAAATTGCCATGTAAAATGTTACCAAAAATTTAGCACATTTGTTTTGCTAAGTATGGGAACATCTTGCTACATCCTTAAATAACAAAATATGAGGTTAATCACTGGTTTTAATAGTCATACTACATGAAAAATTCTTGGAATATATGCCTTTATCTGCATTAGTCAATGTAATCATATTGTTATAACAATGATAAATAAAATTAATTCTGTTCACCTTATTTCCTTGTTCAAATTATGCTTTGTTCTTTAAGTTCAATAATTGCAATCAGGTAATAATTCAACACTATTACAACTTAATATTAAATATAATTGAAAATGACATAGGCATTGCTGATTCCTAGTAAGCAAAAAAATATTACTTTGAATCACTTTAAAGCATACTAGAATGAGATCTCTAGGTAACAAATGAGTTCACAATTGAGATTTGATCTGGAATTTACCCCATGACTTTGTTGACAACACACTTTCTCTCTTTAAAAACCAATAAATTACCTTAGTATAATTTCAGAGGAATTTGAATAAAATGAGTCCTTGTTCATATGCATATAATTTTATCACTAAAAGCAATATTGCAAGAACATTCATCAATATGTTACTACAGTGAGGAGAAATACATGCCTACAGCAGGTTATATCCCAGAACAGCAAACCCGAATTCAAGAAATCTGAAATTTTTTAAATTACAGGCATCATATTTTCCCATGAATTTAGATAAAGGCAATGTCCTTTTTATCAAGAAGCACAAGTGACTTGTTATTTATCCAGTGTTATAAGATATGTTTGTTATTCCAAGATGAATTGCTATACTAGTATTCTTGAGTAAATAATAAAAACAAAGACAATGACTTTGTTTCACAAAACTTACAGGAATATGGGAGTCTCATGGCCTACTTTTACTTAGTAGAATACCCTAGAATTATATATGCTGGTTACTTCATTGAGACATACCTGGGAAAATAACTATCAATGTGCAATTTTCCAAGATATTTTAACTCAGGGTATTTATGTTAAGTCAAAGATGCTCTGTCATTTTATATAATGTGTATTTTCAGAAAGAAAATCAATAATAATAATTAGTATGACATTAATTTCCTACATGTAAAATTAAAAAACTGAAAAAATTAAGATATAAAATATATTTTCTAGAGTTTACATATCAACTGAGTGATAAATTCTATTTCACAATAACCACAGAGACAAAATTTACCAGACAAATTGTACTTTTTATTTTAAAAAATCAACTTGTATAAAAGGTAGCAAATACTTTGTTATCAAACCTGTATTAGTAAGTACATAACAAATTGAGAAAAATATTTTATTCTTATTTATTTAGAAGTACCATGGATTATTTAAGTACATGGATTATTATTATTATTATTGTTATTATTATTATTATTATTATTAAGTACATGGATTATTTTGTTCCAAAAAAGAGTAAGATTTAAAATTGCTTTGTCCCATACACACTTGCATGCATACACACACATAACAAAAACATATGTTATGTGATCAATTAAAATCAAACAGAACACCAACTTTGGGCCTTGGTTTGTGTTTGTGTTTTTATATTTTTAGGAAATGAATGCAGAAATTTTCAGGATACTGTTTAATACATGATAAACAGTTTTTTAAAATATGCTTTTATTAAATATTTTCTTTATTTACATTTCAAATGTTACACCATTTTCTGGTTTCCTCTCCCAAAAACCCTGATCCCTTCCCTCCTTCCCCTGCTCACTAACCCAACCAGTAGCACTCCCTGGCCCAGCATTCAACAACACTGGATCTTAGAGCCTACATAGGACCAAGGGCCTCTTCTCCCACTGATGACCAACTAACACATCCTCTGCTACATAGGCAGTTGGAGCCATGAATCCCAACTTGTGTGGTCTTTGGCTGGTTATTTAGTCCCTGTGAACTCTGGGGGTACTGGTTAGTTCATATTGTTGCTCCTCTTATGGGGCTGCAAATGCCTTCAGCTCCTTGGGTACTTTCTCTAGCTCCTTCATTGGGGACTCTGTGCTCAGTCCAATGGATGAGCTATGAGCATCCACTTCTGTATTTGTCAGGCACTGGCAGAGCCTCTCAGAAGACAGCTAATGTCTATAAAAATTGTATTAGAACTTTAATGGGGAGTTCATTAAAACAATAGAATGTTCTTGGTAAGAAGTCCTTTTTCAATATGTTAATACTACTTATTCATGAGCATGGGAGACCTTTTCTTCTACTGATACCTTCTTCAATTTCTTTCTTCATGGACTTGAAGTTCATATCATAAATATCTTTGAATTGTTCTGTTAGATACTTTATATTATTCTGTCTACTGGAAAGGATGTTATTCCCCTAATTTCTTTATCTGCATCATTTGTATAAAGGAGGGCTACTAATTTCTTTGTATCCAGAAACTTTGCTGAAGTTGTTTATCAACTGATGGACTTTATGTAGGTGTTTATGTATACTATCATACCATCTGCAAATAGCCATACTTTGACTTATCTTACTTGTGTCCCCTTGATCTCCTTTAGTTGCTTTATTAATCTGGGTAAAACTTTAAGTACTATATTGAACAAAAAAGGGAGAGATTATGTGCTTTTTTCTTGTCCCTGGTTTTAGTGGAATTGCTTTAAATGTCTCTCCATTTAGTCTGATATTGGCTATTGGCTTGCTATATATTGCTTTGATTATGCTTATTTATATGTGTTGTATCCCGTATCTCTCTAAGACTTTTAACACGATGTGATGTTTGTATTTTCTTCAAAGTGTTTTTTCTCAGCATGTAATGAGATAATCCTGTGATTTTTTTTCTTTAGTTTGTGTATATGGTGTATTACATTCATGGATTATTATACATTGAACCATCCCTGAATCCCTGTGAGGAAGCCTACTTGACCATGATGAATAATGTTTTTCATGTATTCCTGAATTCCTTTTGCCAGTATTTTATTTAATATTTTTGCATCAATGTCCATAAGAGAAATCACTCTGACATTTTCGTTTTTTGTTGGGTCTTTGTGTATTTTAGATATCAGGGTGACTGTGGCTTATGTACAGTGTAGGCATTGAAGTTACAAGCTCATTCATTTGACTTTTGGGCTTTTGCCAAGATTGCATACACCTATATCCTTCCTGCCCCTTCCTTTTAGGACTTGTTGAATTACTGAACTATTGTAGCTTTTCTCTTGTTTCCTGGCCTCTTCAGACACTCCAACTTAAACAAAAGAAACCTAAATATTCAAAGCTAGCATGCATATATAAGAAATAATATACAGGAAAAAGAAAAATAATTATTGATACTTTTTAATTGAAGAATTTATTCCCCTTGACGTTTTAACAGGGTTAGTTCGTTGAGAATACAAATGCAAGGCCCTTTCTATCCTGTTCAGGCCTTGGAATATTTATGCTTCTTGAGTGTACACATGCAGATCAACACATACCTGCCTTTTGTTAAGAATCTTGCATTTAGGGCACTGGTCGAGCATGCCTTTAATCCCAGCACTTGGAAGGCAGAGGCAGGCAGACCTCTGAGTTCAAAGCTAGCCTTGTCTACAGAGTGAGTTCCAGGATAGCCAGGGCTACACAGAGAAACTCTGATTTGAAAAAAACAAAAACACAAACAAACAAACAAAACAAAAACAAAAACAATAAAACAGCCTCACTTAGCAAGCTCATTTTTTTCTTCAGCAGGAGATTGCTCTAAGAGTTCTGACTCTAGACTCCATTTCTTCTTAAAAATTACAAATAAAATTAAATTTAAAAAAAAAGTAAAGAGGGGGGAAATATCTTCCATTTAGTGTCATTTCATATATTTTTTTGTAGTACAAAATTCTCCAAGCATATATAAACTGGTTCTTTTCTATATTGTTCACTAAGGAATCCAGCATAGGACTTCTTTTCAATTGGCCTTGATTGAGGTTTAATTCCCTGTGGAGTTACTTGTAGTCATATTCACATACTTACTTGCTGTAACTCCTGAGTGTGAGTCCCTTTAACTTGGCCCTCATATATTTGGAAACTATTTCCTAAATGCATTTTTATAGAGCATATTTTGATTTCTCTGTGTAAGACCTCCATTCATTTGGATTTCTTTATGGGTGGAATCAAGGTGAGCAAAAATGTTATTGAACACACACACATCACAGTATATTTGGAACAGATGCAATATAGATTTCATTATTCTTGGTCTACAGTAAATTAGATATAATTCACATAATAAATCTTGGTAGCTTTTGAACAAGGGCAAACTATAGTGTCTTTTTTCCTTTATTCATTAAGTCTTTTAAATATGAGTATTTAATAATGTTTACAAAATGCTTATTTAATCCATGGGGAACTGAAATTCTTTCCTCAAGATACAAGCTTCTTCGATATTTAACTACTACATAAATATTTACCTTATTCAGGAATTTTGATATATGGGTCTTTCTTTCTTTGTTAAGAGTTTTCCTAATTCTTATTTGGGGAATGTTTTCATAATTCATTGTAGAATACCCCAAAGTGAAATTCAAGGATTCAGTTTCCAGTTCTGTGTGAGCAAAAGTGTCTGTTAGTGTCAACAAGCCTCTGAGACCTGACATTAAAGATCATACACCATGACAAGGTGGTAGTCTCAAACACCTATAGAGTTACGAGAATATTGTGTGATTGGGGGGGGGGCAGATAACTATACTTCCAAAAGTCATTGATTTTTAACATGGCCTATGTTACAGAACATGAAATTCATGGCATAACATTAGTTGATGGCCTGTTGTGTCACACTTGTTTTTAAGCTTAGTAATTACAAATAGATGAGGAAAGAGAAAGTAATACATACAAAAGGAAAAAAATATGATTTGGGCCAGATATTTTCTCGATCACTGGCTTACCACTCCTGGTATACAGGGGATAATAGTTTCTAAAATACTGTATTCTATCATGGCTGAACTGAAACACAATGAGAAGTTTAATAGGTCTATATTTATCATTGTAATCAGATACTAAGTTGTTCACAATGGACACAGCAATTGATTTTTCTGTACAAATCTATGAAGCCTGCTTCAAATATCCATTGCCTTATCAAGATAATTTACTATGAAAATAGAAGATAATGATAGTTTTCCTGTTTTAAATCAAGGTCTTAAGAGAAGTCATGTATTTCTATAGCTTCTTGTTGCTCTTTACATTCAGGGAATTTCAGCTTTTTTCAATGAGAAGGCTATGACCTCAGTAGAGACATATCCTCCATTGTGAGTCCCAGAATAAGATACATTAAGAGATATGAATCTGACTTAACTTGAAACAGAGCATCCTCTAACCAAACAAAACTCTGCATTAGCTCATGATTAAACTTTTGCATTGTTGTACTTATATAAGCCTAACATATGATGGTGGTAGGGGTAGAAATCATAAATATAAACAAACTCATTCTTTCCTCAGTGGGTTCCTCTATATTTCTTCACCAATGAGTACAATGTGAGGTATTTTTTAATGATAAATTGAGAAATCTGTTATATATTTGTATTCAAAAGGAGTAGAAATTCTACATCTGTGAGTTACACTTCAATAGAAAATGAGAAAAGGCATGTTTGTACATGTACAGTGTCTTTACTTAGGTATAAAATTCCCTATTCCTTACTTAATGGAAATGTACTTATTGTAGAGTAACTAAATCTGTAATAAAATTTTGTGCCTTTGATGGGATTATTATAGCTAGTTATTAGAATGTACTGATAAAAATTTTGTGAATAATGGAACTTCTAGCACCACAGTTAAGTAGTTTCTAAAAGAAATTCTCTTTCTGATCTGAGCTCAGGATTATGTGCATGTACATGTGTGTCCTTACATGTATGTGAATGTCAAGATCAATGCTTGCTTGGAAGTTATGTTACTGGAATTTGGCAGAAAATCCATAACTTTTTTTAGACAATTTTCATTGAGTCTGACTATAAATTCCAGAGTCAGGGTTATACTTTGAAAATAAATATTCTACTGGAAAACTGTCAGGATAAGAGAGACATTTGATGACCCAACTGCTGAGTAGGGGCTTTTCACTGAAACAGCATGACAGTTAAACCCTAATTGCACCCTCCCATAGTAGCATAGTAGCACCAGTTCTGGAATTGCTGGTTCTTACTTCCTTTCCTGCTTATGTCCTTACTCTAAGCCAATAGTTTATCTTCCTCTACTCAACTGCTGGTTTCTTTTAACTCAATAAAGAGACAATTATCGTTCTCAGGGTGGATTTGAATTTAGAAAAATAAAGTTATTAAGTGACAATATAAATGTATATTTTCAAGTTCTTTTAGTTTTGTTTTGCTTTTTCTATACATTCCTTCTGATTTATTTAACTTTGTAGTCAGAATTGCATATTAGCCTTACCATCAACTGTTTTCTGAGTGCACATGGCATTTATCTCTGCAATTGCTACTAGTATTGTAGCATCAAAGACATGAAAATGCATGGTCTTATTAAGAGCAAAGCTTAAAAAGTATTGTGTAGTTGAAAATGTATTCATAGAATCACCCCCAAATCAACCGAACAAAAAAGTTATTGTTTCACATATAATGTGATATTAATAACCTGTATTATTTGTTTTTAGATAACTAGCTAGAGACAGGAAGGTCTGGTTTAGAACCAGATTTAACATAGGGCAAGTAAAAACACACATTTATATATTTTTTAAACTGACATTTAAAATCAAATATGCAGTCTTAATTTACATCACTCCTTATTGGTTTGTATAAAAATAATCAGGGAATATTTCTTCTGAGGTAACCAAAGAGTATTAGAGAGGTAAATGAAGTGAAGAAAGTGTCTGAAATCAATTACTATTTAGACTTGAGACAAAGAAGTTATGAGCCTTATTTCCCTACCCATTTCCCCTCCCAAATTCTTATGTTTTGTTTTTATATTCATAGAACATCCCCAGTGGTACATGCATGGACATATGATGTGACTACCTTCTGGATGATGGGTAGTCCCTTGTGGTTCACATTCTTGTAGAAAGCAGACTATGTGTACCAGGAGAAATCAGCTGCCAATAGGGCCTCAACTATGGGTGGACCCTTATGAATCCATCTATCTTCCTTGCTGTTGTTTTGATCAATTTGATCTTGTATAGGCTTTAAGCATGTAGTCAGACCAGTCTATCTTCTAGATTACTCATCAATTTATTTATTTATTGGTATGTAAGTTTCACTGATAGATCGTTCTACTTCTTGGATATGGTAATTCCTGGATAGTGTGACTTCACTGCTATTCTATGAAACAGTAATTTTCTGTATTGACTTTTTGCTATTTTTTTTATCAATTCAATGAGACCCTTAATGACTAAATTTTAAAATATAGTATCTTATAGTGAAGAAGATATATAATTTGTATCCTTTATGTGTATGAATTACTCTAGCTGAAATTTCTAATAAGAATGGTAAAATTAAACACATCTGAGTTGTTGCTAATTTGAGACAAAATACATCTAGATTTTTTCCTACTTAGTATGATATCAGCTGTGTATTTGTTATGTATAGGCTTTATCATGTTGAGATATGATTTTTTTATGCTGAGATTATTAAATAGTTTATTTTAAAATATTAATAGGCTCCTACTATACTTTCATTACTGGCAACAAACTTATAACATACTCTAGGCTAGCTTCAAACTGGTGTGCTTTCTGTCTTAGCTTCTCAAGTATTCCAGATTAGATCATGTGCCATTAATTATCATTTAATCATGTACCATTAGATTTGGAGATTGGGCAACTATTTTTTTCTTGTAGCAGGCCATCGTTAAGTGGTTAAGCACATAATGTTTGCTACTACTTTGAGGGTTTCTGGAGAGAGGAATGCAATGACCTGCCTCTGATAAGTAAACTCAACTAAAAACTCAAAATTTGTTCACTTAGTAGCCATCAAGTGTTAAAATCAATATTATTTAAGAAACAGGAGTAACTAATGCTATAAGAGAATCTGATGAGGGAGAATGCATTAGTCATACTGTAAAGGTTGCCTTCAAGAAATAATTTACTCTCTCATCTTCCAACTGAGAGGTTTTGCCTATCAACCTTTAAAGAATTTCCATATTCTCTGTATCCATTCTTCATTTGAGAGACACCTGGGTTGCTTCCAGTTCCTTGCTATTATGGAAAAAGCTACTATGAATATAGGGGAGCATGTGTCATTGGGATACCGGAGTATTTGCCTAGAAGTGGTATAGTTGGGTCTTCAGGTACAATTATTTCTAATTTTCTGAGAAACCACCAGATTGATATTCAGAGTAGTTGTACAAGTTTGTAATACCACCAGCAATGAAGAAGTGTTCACCTTTCACTACATCCTTGACAGCATATGTTGTCCCTTGAATTTTTATCTTAGTCACTTTTGTTACCATTTCTTCTAGGTTCCACCATACAGTTACATGGCAACAGATAGGAATGCCTGACTCACTAAAAAAGGGGCTGTTTGCCCCCTCCTCACTCTCTTACTCTCTTACCCTCTTACTTTCTCTGTCCCTTCTCTCTTCATTACCCTTCCCCTCTATCTCCATGTG
This sequence comes from Mus pahari, assembly GCF_900095145.1. NCBI lineage: Eukaryota > Metazoa > Chordata > Mammalia > Rodentia > Muridae > Mus > Mus pahari. The sequence continues at coordinate 68,226,182 of NC_034613.1, read as the reverse complement.
CTCCTGGTAGGCCTTTCCTCTACTCTCTGTCTCTCTGTGTCTCTGTTTTTCTCTTTCTTTCTCTGTATCTCTCTGTGTCTTTCTTTCTATGTATCACTCTCTCTCTGTCTCTCTCTGTCTCTGTCTGTCTGTCTCTCTCTCTGCCTTTCTCTCTCTCTACTTTCTTCTCATCTCCCTTCCACATGCCCTAAATAAACTCTATTCCACACTATATCCATTGTATGCCTGGAACTTCAGGGAGAAGGGATACCTCAGCACAGGCCCAAAGAGGCAACCCCTTTCACCTCATCATACATACATACATACATATCCTGGTTCTGTGTTCCTTTTTTATAAAATACAACATTGCTGCCCAGTCTTGGATTTAGAAACTCCCCTGTTCACATCTTCTGCTTCCACATGGACTCTGCAGCCATTGGATTGCTTGCTAGTCCTATCCACCTAAAAACAGGTGAATTGGAAACTTCCTTCTCCCACAACACCCCAGTCGCAAGGGAGGGCTGTTGAGCTCCCAGCAACACTGTGGTGTCCTTGGGGATGAAGGCATTCACAGTCATGATGGGTCTTCTTGCTGACCCTTCATTCAAGGACATTTTCCTTTGGGTGAGATTTTCCTCTCTCCTCTGAGGTGGTTCCTTTCTCACTGCTGGACATTACTGCTCAGGTGCTAGCCTAAGCTCAGCACTCTAGTTAACCTGTCATTTTCTAGTTATTAATTTATTTTCAGGACTATGGTGGGGGTAATTAATAACTTCTACTCTCACCCAGATAGCGAATATCTTCGCCACCAAACCTTCTGGTCTAATTCACCGGCTAAATTTGGCCCCATTACCTACAAATCGATAGCTATACATGACCACTTAAAGGTGCTTTTACAACTCGCCAACAATCTGTAGTCCATTCCCCTGCCGCCTCATTCTCTCACTGCTTGCTCTCTGATCCAAGTTCCTTCCTGCCTTGATTTGCCCTTCTCCAAGTTCCAGTGGCCATCCACCCCACCCCCATCTTCTTTGCCTGGTACTCTGCTCTACTGAGCCATCACAGGCTCTTCTGCTCAACTCCACTGCCTGCTGCCCAGCTCTCTGTGGCATGGGTGTGAGCTCTCTCTCCCTGCACACCCCAGACCCCATAAGCACCTGGAGCACTCTTACTTTCCTGCCTTAGCAGAGTTGTTATCAGAGAAAACACTGCTTCAGGCACTGCCCTGTCACCCAGCACCACCACCCCCACACGCACAGGTATGTGTGTATAGCTGCAGGTATGCTCCTGTGGCTACCACCCATCCCCAAGACATGTTGCACTCTCCTTATACTGTGCTGCTTAGATTTGTCTGCCTATTTGTCTTTGCCATGCTTCTGAGGTTGCATTCTAAAATATACAGCCACATTTCTACAGATCCATTCTAAGGTATAACACATTATTCTTAGTGTCATCTTAACTAAGGACAATCCTGTGACTGTCCACCATCTTTGTTGTTGGTAGATAGGGTTTTGTGATGCTTTTGTTTCAGTGCTATCTTAGATAAGGGTAGTCAGGCCATCTTTGTTATGGGCAAACTCAGATTGCTTCCTTTAGAAGTTCACCCTGTCAAAGTCGCTTAGCAATTAAGAAAAGGTTTTTTCATTCTAACTTGCCTTGATAAATAATGACTTCTAAACAGTAAAAAGTTAAAGATCACTGCCTTAAATATACATTTAACCTTGTTTTTTCTACTGCCATTAAGCTACAATGTTCTCTCTTTATTTGCCAGATACATCTATAACAAGTAATTAAACAAACATAAGTTGTTTGATATGCTTAATAGACTGGCTCAAAATCTTGTCAGAAACCTGCTAAATGTAATGTTAAATGTTTGAGCTTGTCGTGATAGACAGATACTCCCAAATCCTGACAGTTTACCCCCAATGATCTCCAAAAATGATATGAATACAGTGGTAAGATTCAACCTGAATTGTTATGATAACCACTCCTTCATTATTTGACCCACTGCCAAGGCTTGGCCTACACTGTGATCAAAACAGGATACTCAGAGAATTAAGTGTCTCATACTGTGTAAATCCAGGTGGTCATTTCTCATTTCACACATACTTTCTCTACAGGTAAAAGCTTTTCATTTTCTGGGCCTGAAGGTAAGACTGACGGCCCAAGTTTTGATGGAGACCACAGGGACCTCGAAACTGTTTAGATAGTGGACTATAGACCAACTTCTGTCATTTTAATTAATACATGTCTTCTAGATTATAATTTTCCCAGATATTTGACTGAGAGACCCTAAGGCATTTTCCAGTTCCACACCCTCCTTACAGCTTCCCCCTCCCGCCTGAAGTCAAGATTAGGCCAAGTTCCATTCTTCATGCACAGGAACACCCTTGAGTAAAAAATTTTCAGGATATACTGACTGATAGTTAGCTGACCTTCTGGAATGTCCCAGGTAGAGTTCAAATGCGTGACATGCTTGCTAGACAATAGATTTAAAGGACAATATGCTTAGCCAATAAGTTTGAACTGTAACCTTGCTGATGTAACCTGTGCCCCTAAAATGCATAAAAACTTCTTTTCATAGCCATTTGGGGTTACCTTCTTAGTAACTCATCTTGAGGGACTTATTGAAGGTTGACCTTGATGTGCAATAAAATATACCTCTTGCTTTTACATTGATCTGTGTTTCAGTGTCTCACTTAGGAGCATCTTGAAGTAAGTACCACTGACCAAGGGTCAAGGTCTTACATGACTACATTGATAGCCAAGCTAATTGCATCTTGACAGCTAGAAAACAGACCTCTAGCTCCTTACCCTAAGATAATATCAACTTATTAGTTCATTAGTAAATTTCTTTACTAGTTAATACTGCTGTATTTCTTATCAAAGATAGGCAGGCTTGCCTTGTTCACAGACTTCAGGATAAAAGATACAGACATTCAAATGTAAGCCTTCACAAATGTAACTTTCGGTTACTTCCTTATCTTAACTCAGTTTCCAGTGAGTAAATGTATCATATTTCCTTCTTGCTATGCCACTGTCCTAACATTACCCAATAGAGTACTTATAAATAATCCTAATAAAGCTTTCCACTATACCATCCACTTTTATAATCACAAGTTCAGTTTCCTTTGGTTATTTTTAAATATAAGTGTTTCTCATGCTAAATCTATATTATAGTCATCAAAAGTTACAAATAACTTTTCTTTTGTTATCTTTCAACTGTAGACTTAAGGTATTTCTCATACTAATCTATATGATCAACTATCATATTTATAAGGTCATCAAATTTTTTGTTTTCTTTGTCTTTTAAATGTAATATATTCATTCTCCGAGACAGAGGAAAAGAGCCCTTCTTGCTCCATTTGCTCCACAAAAGTTTTTTGTCTTCCTTAAGATAATCTTAAAAAATTATCATGTTAACAAATGTATCTCTTTTGTAAACTTATAAGCTGCAGGAAACCCACTCAGAACTCTTGCTAATGGACCAAAGACACTCCATCCAGATAAGTACACCTTCCAATCAATAGCCTAAGTTCCTACCCATTACCTATTCCAGAGGGTGGGATTCCTCTCCTATTCCTGAAATTGGGACTTCCCTCACCCCCAACCACTAAGACCTAAGGGTTTTAAATGTACACCTAAGAAAAACGTTTTTATTTCCTCCCAAATGTATTTAACTTTATTCTATACATCTAAGGTATGTGTGTGTGTGTGTGTGTGTGTTTGTATGTGTGTGTGTTTTAGCATCTTGTCAATTGCAATCATTTACTCAAAATCTACATCCTGAATAGCCCCAGAGAAGCAATCCATGGATACTCTAAACTACTCTCGTAGATACAGATGATTCTACTGGACCTGCTCTTACTTACCCACAGATAATTCCACAGACTCTGGGCAGCAAGGAAATGGCCACCTCTCCTATGACTGGACCAATTCCCAATACCCATTTTCTTAGATTTCTCAGAGACACATCAACCCAAAGTCAGCAGGAAGTAGATAAAGATCATGATGACCCTATCCCTGCTTCACCATTACCTCTTTCTAGTTTTTCCTATTTTAATTAAACAAAAATGGAGGAATATTAGCAATCCATCTAGTCTCTGCCTACAATTACCTGGCAACAGTCAGGTACAACTGACTCACTATAAAAGGGACACTTTACCTCCCTCCTCACTCTCTTACTCTCTTACCCTCTTACACTTTCTGTCCATTCTCTCTTCATTCCCCTACCCCTCTCTCTCCACATGTTCCTTGCATCATTCTCTCTCTCTCTCTCTCTCTCTCTCTCTCTCTCTCTCTCTCTCTCCCTCCCCCTCTCTCTCCCATCTTCCTTCACTCCCTCTCTCCTTCTTTCTCTGTCTTTACTCCCTCCTCAACTCCCCTCACCATGTCCTAAATAAACTCGAATCCATAATATATCCATTGTATGGCTGGATATCTCAGGAGGAAGTGATGCTTCAGCGTGGGCCTCCAGAGACACCGCTTTTACCTCACATTACCATGCTGTTACCAAATATGTTCTGGTTCTTTCTTCTTTCCTTCCTTCCTTCCTTCCTTCCTTCCTTCCTTCCTTCCTTCCTTCCTTCCTTCCTTCTTTCCTTCCTTTCTTTCTTTCTTTCTTTCTTTCTTTCTTTCTTTCTTTCTTTCTTTCTTTCTTTCTACAAAACAACAATTTTTTTGGTATAATGTGGAATCTCAGGATCGTTTTGATTTGCATTTCCCTCATAACTAAAGAGGTTTAACATTATTTTAAGTGCTTCTTAGCCATTCAGATATTCAAAATTTCTCTGTTGAGTACACCATTTTTTTTTGATTGGTGTTTTTCTTAATCTTATTTCTTGAGTGCTTTTTATATTTTGGATATTAACCCTCTGTCTGATGAAGTGTTAATGAAGACCCTTTTCCAATCTATAGGCTGCTATTTTTTCCTATTGTGAGTGTACTTTGTCTTACAAAAGCTTTTCAGTTTCTTGAGATACCACTTATAAATTGTTGACCTTAAAGCCTAAAACATTTGTGTTCTGTTCTTGAAGTTTTCTCCTGAACCAATGCATTCATGGCTGTTTCCCACTGTCGCTTCTATTAGATTCAGTGTTTCTGGTTTTATGGTGAGGTCTTTGATCCATTTGGACTTGAGTTTTGTATGCAGTGATAAATATGGATCAATTTGCATTCTTCTGCATGTTAGACAAGCATCATTTGTTGAAGATGTTCTCCCTCTTCTATTTTGTGATATTAGTTTCTTTGTCAAAAACCTAGTGTCTTTAGGTGCATGGATTTATTTCTGGTTCTTTGATTTGATTTTTTTGATACACCTGTAAGTTTCTATATCAACTATTGCAGGTTATTTTTTACTATTGCTTTAAAATATAGCTGTACATCAGGGATGGTGATACCTCTAGAAGTTCTTTTAATATTCATGAGAATTTTGGCTATCCTGGGTATTTTGTTTTTCCATATAAAATTGAGAATTTTTTTTCAAGATCTGTGAAGAATTACATTGGAATTTTGATGGAGATTTTGTTGAATTTATCGATTGCTTTTGTTAAGTGACCATTTTCACTATGCTAACAATCCATGAAAAAGGGAGATCTTTCCATCTTCTCATATTTTCCTCAATTTCTTTCCTCAGAGATTTGAAGTTATTTTCTTTAACTCACCTGGTTAGAGTTACACCAAGGTCTGTTGCTATTGGGAAGAGTACTGTTTCCCTAACTTCTTTCTCAGGCTGTTTTCTGCCCCAGTAGAGGAAGACTACTAATTTCTCTCAGAGGCAAAGGGGAGAGGTGATATGGGCAGAAACTTTTATTCCCCCATTTAATGATACCAATGTTCCATCTTGTAAAGCAGGCTTCAAATCCAATTAGAAAGTGGATGTTTATTCTTATAACATTTATGCCATTATTATGCTAGTGGACACATATTGCCAGACCAGTTGTTATTTCAGCTGAGATAGATGACAGAAAGCTTGGTATGACCAATGATGACTTCTTTCTCCTTATAGTGTACGAAAAACTTACTAGCACCATAAAATCTAACTAGAAGGGATGAAGCTTCCAGGTCAGTGCCTGCCTGATTTCTCCACATTCTATGACTCAGGTATGAAATGTTCTCTTCACAGTCTAGAGAGTATCCAAAAACATTGACTACAGCTTGTAATGTTTGAGGATTTCTTTTAGATTTCACTGAAACAGTTCTAGAAGTAACCCTTACCTGTCTCTGAGTCTTTTATTTGATAGGCTATTGTACTTGGTGCCACCATTATATTGAAGCTCCCTCTTTTGATATGGATAATTTAAGAAGCTTCTACCATAGCAGACTTCCATAGGGCTTTATTTCATATGCCATTTGTATAAGTTATTTTCAATCATCTACTCTTCACTCCCATCCTACATCCGTCATAACAGGTCCAGTTCCATGATACACTTTTCTCCTTTATACCACCTACATTCTCTCTCATTCCTTTGAAAACATCCATGACCACTTGTTTACTGCTCCACAAGCAGTGGGACCTCTATAAGTTGTAGGAAGCAATAAATGAGGCAGGCTAAAATCATATTCATTAGCCACTTTTATTCACAGCTTCAGATAGTTTGTAGTTGGGAAGTTAAGAAGAGTCATGTGTGAAAAGTGTACAGTCCCGAGGGCAAGCTTCATCAGGCTGACAAGCCTCATGTAAATGGCAAGCTGCATTTGGTTGACAAGTTGCAGGTGGCAAAATATTTTTTTTCCATATGGGGATAGATAGATAGATAGATAGATAGATAGATAGATAGATAGATAGATAGATAGGTCAATAGCCATTTGTAGTAAATAATCTAAAGAAAACTTACCCATGCTCTATACTTGGTAGGAACACATAAATTCCTATAAAGACCAATTCCATGTTTGTAAGAAATTGAGGTCACAGATTTTTGTCTTTTTTGTTGGAATATTCTCACAAGCACTCAGAAATCCCACACTAGTCTATTTTTGGATTGTTTTCCTACAATTTTATTCCTAATAGCAGGGTGTCCAGAGTAGTTTTGATTTGAGATGTTGTAGATAAATCTGAATTTTATTTCATGCATGGATATCCTATAAGCAAGTGAATTATAATATTAAGACAGTTGAAGGACTGTGTATAGTACTTTATTGACAAAAATACAGATCACAAATTATGTCCAATACTATCAGTTACATTGCTAAATGGATCAGAAAGATCTAGAGAGTAGATTAAAAAGAACAATTCACTATATATGAATAGTATTTCTGACATTTTGTAGAATGTAAGCTCATATTCCCCTTTAATATAAATACAAGTTTTATTCAGGCTTATTCAAGTAGGAAGTAATTCAAAACCCCAAGGAAATAATTAAGTCAAGTCCCTTTGTCAGATGAATGAATGAATCTATTACAGTCTCAAGGGTCTATTCATAAACAGAGTCTTTAAAAAAAAGAAAAGATAGCAATTCTACAAGAAAAAATAAAGGAGATCTCCCACTCATGTCCTTCCCTCTCTCTGCCTCCCATGATTATTTTGTTGCCCCTTCTATGTGGGACTGAAGCATCCACACTGTGGCCTTTCTTCTTGAGATTTGGGGAATAATATTCACATCTCAGTAAGTACATACCATGTATATCATTTTGGGGTTGGGTTACCCCACTAAGGATGACATTTTCTAGTTCCATCCATTTACCTGCAAAATTCATGAAGTCCTCATATTTAATATCTGAATAGTATTCCATTGAGTAAAAGCACCACATTCTCTGTATCTATTCTTCTATTGATGGACATCTGGGTTGTTTCCAGCTTCTGACTATAAAAGATAAGGCTGCTATGAACATAGTGGAGCACATGTCTTTGTAATATGGTGTGACATCATTTGCATATATGCCCAGATAAAGAATATCTGGTTCTTAATGTAGAACAATTTCCAATTTTCTGAGGAAAGCAACTGAATATGGGGACAGCCTACAAAATTGGAGAAATGTTTCAATTTAAATGAAAACTGATATATTATCTTTCTGCTATGAGTTGTAGGTTTTGTGTCAAGACCCTCATGATTTTCTCCTGTAAGTTTTACCCTCTGGATTTTACAAATAAGTATTTCAAGTGTGTGTACTTCTTTTAAAAAGATGTGATATTTACAGTGGAGTAAATGAGAGATTCCAGAAATAAAACCACTCATAGATAGCATATTAGTTCTAACAGAGGTGCCAAGAAATTGAATGTTCAACAATGTTTCAGAAAAAAAAGAGATATACATATGAAAAAGAATGAAATACAATTTTTTCCATTTTAAAATTATTAGATATTTTCTCTACATTTCAAAAATTATCCCCCTTTGTAGTTTCCACATCAAAAACCCCCTATCCCTCCCAGCCTCCCTACACTCCCCAACCCACCACGTTGCCCTGACAGACTCTTATGCAGGGGCGTATAACCTTCAAAGGACCAAGGGCCTCTCCTAGCATTGATGACTGACTAGGCCATCTTCTGCTACATATGCAGCTAGCGCCATGAGTCCCACCATGTGTTTTCTTTGGTTGCTGGTTTAGTCCCAAGGGGCTCTAGAGATACTGGCTACTTCATATTGTTGTTTCTCCTATGGGGCTGCAAACCCCTTCAGCAATTTGGGTACTTTCTCTAGCTCCTTCATTGGAGACATTGTGCTCTGTTCAGTGGATGACTGTGAGCATCCACTTCTGGCTATTATAAATAAGGCTGCTATGAACATAGTGGAGCATGTGTCCTTATTACCAGTTGGAAGATCTGGATATATGCCCAGAAGAGGTATTGCTGGATCCTCCTGTAGTACTATGTCCAATTTTCTAAGGAACCACCAGACTGATTTCCAGAGTGGTTGTACAAGCTTGCAATCCCACTAGCAATGGAGGAGTGTACCTCTTTATCCACATCCTCACCAGCATCTGCTGTCACCTGAATTTTAATCTTGGCCATTCTGACTGGAGTGAGATGGAATCTCAGGGTTGTTTTCATTTGCATTTCCCTGATGACTAAGGATATTGAACATTTTCTCAGGTGTTTCTTAGCCATTCGGTATTCCTCATTTGAGAATTCTTTGTTTAGCTCTGTACCCCATTTTTTTAATGGGGTTATTTGAATTTCTGGAGTCCAGCTTCCTGAGCACTTTGTATATATTGGATATTAGTCCTTTATCAGATTTAGGACTTGTAAAAATCATTTTCCAATCTGTCAGTGGCCCTTTTGTCTTTTTGACAGTGTCTTTTGCCTTACAGAAGCTTTGCAATTTTATGAGGTCCCATTTGTCAATTCTTGATTTTACAGCACAAGCCATTGGTGTTCTGTTGAGGGAATTTTTTCCCTGTGCCCATATCTTCGAGGTTTTTCCCCACTTTCTCCTCTATCAATTTCAGTGTCTCTGGTTTTATGTGGAGTTCCTTGATCCACTTAGACTTGACCTTANTACAAGAAGATAAGAATAGATCAATTCTCATTCTTCTACATGATAACTGCCAGTTGTGCCTGCACCATTTGTTGAAAATGATGGCATTTTCCCACTGGATGATTTTAGCTCCCTTGTCAAAGATCAAGTGACTGTAGGTTTGTGGGTTCATTTCTGAGTCTTCAATTCTATTCCATTGATCTTCATGTCTGTCGCTGTACCTTGGCTACTGGTTTGCTGTAGATTGCTTTTATTATGTTTAGGTAGGGGACTTGAATTCCTGATCTTTCCAAGACTTTTATCATGAAGGGGTGTTGGATTTTGTCAAGTGCTTTCTCAGCATCTAATGAGATGATCATGTGGTTTTTGTCTTTGAGTTTGTTTATGTAGAGGTTACATTGATGGATTTCCGTATATTAAACCATCCCTGCATCCCTGGGTTGAAGCCTACTTGGTCATGATGTATGATCATTTTGATGTGTTCTTGGATTCAGTTTGTGAGGATTTTATTGAGTAATTTAGCATTGATATTCATCAGGGAAATTGGTCTGATGTTCTCTTTCTTTGTTGGATCTTTGTGTGGTTTAGGTATCAGAGTAATTGTGGCTACATAGAATGAATTGGGTATAGTACCTTCTGCTTATATTTTGTAGAATACTTTGAGGAGCTTTGGAATTAGGTCTTCTTTGTAAGTCTGATAGAACTCTGCACTAAACCCATCGGGTCCTGGGATTTTTTTGGTTGGGAGACTATTGATGACTGCTTCTATTTCTTTAGAGGAAATGGGACTGTTTAAATCGTTAATCTGACCCTGATTTAACTTTGGTACCTGGTATCTGTCTAGGAATTCATCCATTTCATCCAGGTTTTCCAGTTTTGTGGTTTATAGCTTTTTTTAGTACGATCTGATGATGTTTTGGATTTCCTCAGGTCTTGTTGTTATGTCTCCCTTTTCATTTGTGATTTTGCTAATTTGAATACTGTCCCTGTGCCCTCTATTTAGTGTGGCTAAGGGTTTATCTATCTTGTTGATTTTCTCAAAGAACCAGCTCCTGTTTTAGTTGATTCTTTGAATAGTTCTTTTTGTTTCCACTTGGTTGATTTCAGACCTAAGTTTCATTATTTCCTGCCTTCTACTCCTCTTGGGTGAATTTGCTTCCTTTAGTTCTAGGGNTTCTAGGTGTTCTGTCAGGTTGCTAGTATATGCTCTCTCTAGTTTCTTTTTAGAGGCACTCAAGGCTATGAATTTTCCTCTTAGGATTGCCTTCATTGTGTCCCATAAGTTTGGGTATGCTGTGGCTTCATTTTCATTAACTCTAAAAAGTCTTTAATTTCTTTCTTTATTTCATCCTTAACCAAGTTATCATTGAGAAGATTGTTGTTCAGTTTCCACATGAGTATTGTCTTTCTATTGTTTATGTTGATTGTTGTGCCCATGTTCTCTATGGAATCTTCTGCAGCTGAGATTCTCTCTTCTATCTCTTGTATTCTATTGCTGATGCTCACATCTGTGGTACCTGATTTCTTTCCCAGGGTTTCTATTTCCAGAGATGTCTCCCTCTGTAATTTCTCTATTGTTTCTACTTCCATTTTTTTCTTTTTTTTTAATTAGGTATTTTCTTCATTTACATTTCAAATGCTATCCTGAAAGTCCCCTATGCACCCCCCACCCTGATTCCAAACCCACCAGCTCCTGCTTCTTGGCCCTGGCATTCCCCTGTACTGGGGCATATGATCTTCACAAGACCAAGGGCCTCCCGTCTCACTGATGGCTGACTAGGTCATCCTCTGCTACATATGCCACTAGAGACACAACTCTGGGGGGTACTAGTTAGTTCATATTGTTGATCCTCCTATAGGTTTGCAGATCCCTTTAGCTCCTTGGGTACTTTCTCTAGCTCTTTCATTGGGGCCCTGTGTTCCATCCAATACATGACTGTGAGCATCTACTTCTGTATTTGCCAAGTACTGCCATAGCCTCACAAGTGATAGCTATATCAGTGTCCTATCTACTTCCATTTTTATATCCTGGATGTTTTTGTGCAATTCCTTCACCTGTTTGGATGTGTCTTCCTGTAATTTTTTAAGGGATCTTTGTATTTCCTCTTTAATTTCTTCTACGTGTTTCGCTGTGTTCTCCTCTATTTCTGTAAGGGAGATATTAATGTCTTCTTAAAATCCTCTACCAGCATGATAAGATAAGATTTTAAATCCAAATCTTGCTTTTCCAGTGTATTCGGGTATTCAGTACTCACTGTTCTGGGAGTCCTGTGTTCTGATGACACTAAGTAGTCTTGATTTCTGTTGGTAAGGTTCTTGCTTTTGCCTTTCACCATCTGGTTATCTCTCTTGTTAGATGTCCTTGATGTCTCTGGCTGGAGCTTGTTCCTTCTGTGTGTCTGTAAGCTTGTGTTCAGCACTCCTGGGAGACCAGCTTTCTCCTGACAATACTAGTACACAGAGGGCTGCAGAACAGTCCTACCTCCTGGGTGCAGATTTCTGCCCATAGGACCCTTCCCAGCTGCTCTGCCACATCTGTGGCCTCTGAGCTCCTGAGTTGAAATACAACTTTTATCTTGCAAAAATAAATAATTTATAATAGATCAATAATCACAATGTAATTCCCCAAATTATATATAGCTATATTATATATTTATATAATATATATCTAGACAAAAACATGATTATATATTATATATTTATATAATATATATCTAGAAAAAACATGTAAACTTGTATAGACAATGGTAATTTACTTTTATTTATTTATAAAAATTTATATACATGAGCAGCCAAAGAAAAAGCGAATAAATGGTATCATATGAAATAAGTAAGCTTTGCACAACAAAATCAACATAATGAAATAACAGATTAAATAAAGTGAAGATGGTGAGATTACTATTCAGGAAGTGTCGCGACTGCCCCTAACCAGCAAGAAAGATGCAACACTGAAGATCCTTCTCAACAGCACTTTATTCAGGAACTCCTTTCATGATGCTACGGGGATGCCAATGTACTAGCGAGGTCAACCTATATACTGGAGAGTTCGCTGCCTGGGTGCTCTGTGCCTTACTGCCGCCATGGGATAGGCTAAAGCAAGAATCACCTCATTAACATAAGGCTGGGCAAAGAGGACTTCTGCTGAGTCATTACTGTATAGGACTGCGCATGTCTGCCTCAAGGCGGCAAACAACTTGTTATCAAATGGGCAGTGGAAGTCAGTGCCATCTTGTAATGGTGGATGATGTGGCACTCTACAAGGAAGTATAATAAACTAGAAATATCAAACAAATATAACAGAAAATCTAGTCTTTAAAATATCCTTGCACCGTGGATATAAATTTATCCAAGGAAAATCTAGCTTTAAAATAACCTTGTACCCTAGATATATAGTTCTGAAAGGAGAAAATATAAACCCACAAGTGTCTAAAATGGTCACTATCACTAGAATTGATAAAACTATAACACGTTATTATCTCACTCCAATTAGAATTGAATTATAAATTACAAAGTAAAAATAGTAAATTTTATAAAATAAAGGATAATAAAATTTAGTTATTATTTTTTGTTCATGTGGATGTGTCTACCTGTGTTATGGTACATGCATGGATATTCCTACAAAGGCTAGAATATGGCATTGGATGTCTTTGAGGTAGAAAATATGGGGGCTATATACCTACTGTCATCCCACTGGAAACACAGCAAGTGCTCATAACCACTGAATCAATCAGTTCTAGTTTTATTTCTGATGTGATAAGTGCAAAGCCCAAAACTAATGGGCAAGAATTTTTTATTTTCTGCTTATAGTGCCAATTTACAGACCACGATAGATGGATAGGAATTCAGGAAAGGAACCTAGAAGTTGGTACTGCCTAGTGACAGTGCCATTTAATGTTTATTGGTCTCTCTCTCACACTAATCTCACAGTGTCTCACAGACTTTGCTATAGGGGAATCTGATCTGTGCTATACTCAAATAAAAAGTCCTAAGATAACTCAAGCTAACAGTGTATTCAATCATATAACACAATAGAATCCAGTTATATTTTGCTAGATACATGAAAATGAAGGATATTAAATTTTACAGTGACACAAAGATATTTCACAACCCCTCTTTTATATATAAACATTAGAAATGTTCTCTTGAGGATGGAGAGATTCCTCAGGGTTAAGACTACTTACTGTTACCACAATTACTAAATCCTGGTTCAGATGCCAGCACTTGTATGGCTGCCCACAACACTGGTAACTCTATTTCTAGGGGATCTGATGTCTTCTCTCTGCCTCTATGGACACTGCATACATAGGTCACATACACACACATGGAGTCAAAGTACTAACAATATAATAAAAATAAATAAATCTAAAAATTATTTTAAAAGAAACATTGTTCTCAATGTTTAATACAAAATAGTCATTATGATAAGTTAGCAGAAATAGTGGGAGGTAGGATAAAAAAGATTGGACAATGAGCAGCAAACTATACTTAGGTTGGAGGAATGAGTTATTATGTTCTACAGTGTAGTAATTGTGACAATAATTTAAAATATCTAATTTTAAGATTATTTTAAGAACTAGAAAAGAGGAGCTGCAAGTTATCAAGAATAAAGAAATGACAAGGAGTTAGACATGCTAGTTTCACTGATGTTAATATTTACTTGTTACATGAAATATTTTTAAAGTATCCATGCTATTGCAAGCAAGACATTGGTGGACTGGCCTGCCAGGAACTGGTGGGCAATAGCTGGCCTGTTCAAATATCATGGAGACTCTCTGACTCAGAACTCCAAAATCTCTCCACCTAGCTTGCTAACTTCCCACTGGCTTGTAGCTACTACACAAGTCCCATGCTTCAAAACTCCCACAGCCATTTGTGGTGCACTCTGGTCAACCCACACTTTGCCACAGTCACAGTACCTCTCTCTCTTGAACCTAGTGGAGCTATCATGTGAAGGAAAACACCACAAAAACTTAATTCAGAATCAATCATTGAGAATGGTAACTCAATTTCTAGGCATGTCAACTAGAATCCTAATCTTGTAAGCCATATTAAATCTAAATCCTCCTGTGGCGAATTCGCCATATAAACTGCAAGACACTAGTAGCTACATCTTGTCCTGTCACTATCCTCTTCCAAAACCCCTGATGTCACTCTTGCCTCCTCTCTTCCTTTGTCCATCCTGGAAGTCCCACCTACCCACCCAGTGATTGGTTCCTTTATTCATTAGGGGAAGGTTCACAGGAAGTCATCTGAGAAAGTGACTCATTCCTCATTCACAACCCCTCCCAGGAGATTTGAATTAGCATCAAAATACAAGCAACACCAGGCCTATCCACAACACTTCCTGCTTTCTGTCCACTTAAAAGACTCTTTTATCACAGATATAAATTGAGCACTATTACCGTTTTATATTTTATAAAGTACAAGATAGACCTAACACCCAGTCCATCATTTTTGTCAATTAAATTGAACACTTTTTCATTTATCCTAACTTAAAAGACTTATAAATCCATATGTTATGTCCTGGTTTAGCTTGTATACTATCTGAAATCTATCTTCTTAATTATATTGACTCAATGCTAAATAGCCTTGGTTAGCGATGAGACTATAAGTAGTCTTTTAACCCTGTCAAAAATCTGAGAATGACCAACATTATCTGAAAATATAAGAAGCTTAACACAGCTTCCAGAACTAAGAAAAATTGCAGAGACAGCTGCAAATGCGCATCTATACAACCCCAGGATGTGAGGAAGTTGGAGCATCAGTCTTCAGTCTTCTGGTCCAGGATATTCTGACAGACCTTGAAAAACAGGAATTACTGGCTCTTCCAGTAGGACTATGTCAAATTTTCTGAGGAACCTCCAGACTGATTTCCAAAGTGGTTGTACAAGCTTGCAATCCCACCAGCAATGGAAGAGTGTTCCTCTTTCTCCACATCCTCGCCAGCATCTGCTGTCACGTGAATTATTGACCTTAGCCATTCTGACTGGTGTGAGATGGAATCTCAAGGTTGTTTTGATTTGCATTTCCCTGATGNCTAAGGATGTTGAACATTTTTTCAGGTGTTTCTCAGCCATTCAGTATTCCTCAGTTGAGAATTCTTTGTTTAGTTCTATACCCAATTTTTTAATGGGGTTATTTGAATTTCTGGAGTCCAGTTTCTTAAGCTCTTTGTATATATTGGATATTATTCCTCTATCAGATTTAGGATTGGTAAAAATCCTTTCCCAATCTGTTGGTGGCTTTTTTTCGTCTTGTTGACAGTGTCTTTTGCCTTACAGAAGCTTTGTAATTTTATGAGGTTCCATTTGTCAATTCTTGATTTTACAGCACAAGCCATTGCTGTTCTGTTTAGGAATATTTTCCCTGTGCCCATATCTTCGAGGCTTTCCCCCACTTTCTCCTCTATAAATTTTCGTCTCTCTGGTTTTATTTGGAGGTCTTTGATCCAATTAGACTCCAGCAATACCTCTTCTGGGCATATACCCAGAAGATCTTCCAACTGGTAATAAGGACACATGCTCCACTATGTTCATAGCAGCCTTATTTATAATAGCCAGAAGCTGAAAAGAACCCAGATGTCCCTCAACAAAGGAATGGATACAGAAAATGTGGTACATTTACACAGTGGAGTACTACTCAGCTATTAAAAACAATGAATTTATGAAATTCTTGGGCAAATGGATGTATCTGGAGGATATCATCCTTAGTGAGGTAACCCAATCACTAGATATGAACTCACTGATAAGTGGATCTTAGTTCAGAAAGTTAGAATACCCAAGACACAATTTGCAAAATACAAGAAAACCAAGAAGGAAGACCATCGTGTGGATACTTCATTTCTCCTTAGAATAGGGTACAAAATACCCATGAAAGGAATTACAGAGACAAAGTTTGAAGCTAAGATGAAAGGATGGACTTTCCAGAGACTACCCTACCCGGGGATCCATCCCAACATAAGCCACCAAACACAGATACTATTGCACATGCCATCAAGATATTGCTGAAGGGATCCTGATATTGTGGTCTCTTGTGAGGCTATACCAGTGCCTGGCAAACACAGAAGCAGATGCTCACAGTCAACTATTGGATGGAGCATAGGGTCCCCAATGGAGGAGCTAGAGAAAGTACCCAAGTAGCTCAACGGGTCTGTAACCCTATAGGTGTAACAACAATATGAACTAACCATTACCCCCAGAGCTCATGTCTCTAGCTGCATCTGTAGCAGAAGATGGCCTATTTGTCCATCACTGGGAAGAGAGGCCCCTTGGTCTTGCAAACTATATATGCCCCATACAAGGGAATGCCAGGGCCAAGAAGTGGGAGTGGGTGGGTAGGGGAGCAGGGGCAGGAGGAGGGTAAAGGGAGCTTTCAGTATAGCATTTGAAATGTAAATAAAGAAAATATCTAGTAAAAAAAAAAAGAAAAACAAGAATTATTAAGGACTAGCTTATTCTGTCTCAGCAGAACTAAGCTGTTCTAACCTGTAACAAGGACTGTACAAGTCTCCGGGTGAGATACTCAGCTGCTTCTTTGAATTCATAAATAGAGAGCTCTTAGAAGCAGATTTATCTCAATGACAAGTGAATAAATAACATTAAATGTCACATTCTGTTGATTTCTGATGTTTTTAAAAACCAAATATCTATGTTTCAAAATAGTGTACTGCTACACATCCATAAAATATAAATGCTATTTTTACTTACTTTAAAAATAATGTTTGTGGAAATAGCATGAAAGTATTTCAGATGCCAATAGCAGGAATACAAAATAAAACTGTATTTTATTAACATTTTACTAGTCATACAACAGAATCTATGCTACTTACTCTAAGAGTATTTCTTCTAATTCATTGGAGATCATTTATTATATTTAAACTGTTCAATAAACATTATTTTAATAATTTGAGTGATCTTTGTACAGTATATTTTTTACAATGTTGAAAAGCTGATTTTTCACTTCTTATTATTCTATTAGATTATTGTCACTGAGAATTTTGTGGAATGCTATTTCCTCAAGTCTACACCAGTAGCAAATATTCAGGGGGTCTCAACAAATGACCACTGAAATAAACTGATTAAATGTATATCATAGGTTTTATTATGTCCAGAAAATTCATTCTCATACTAATGATAATGGAAAAAAGAACACCACGCTATTTTCTTCCTCAACCCCATCACCTCCATATCAGGGTAAGCACAAATGACGGACTAAGTACTGGTTATATTATTGTCAATGTTGTAAATCTAATTCAGTATTTTAGAGTCTATCCACATAGACTGCTCATTCAAATCATTATCTCTAGGTAAGTTATTTTCTTCTTTAGTGTCAGTAGAGAGTAAATAATTAATAGAAAATATTATTTGCTTGTGACCTGGAAGGAATACATTTTGCTTCTTTTCTTCTCTTTTCAAAAGCATTACCAGATACAGATAGCTTGTTGACATAGAAATATATATCATTTCTTTGAAATGTACTGTGTTCCTTATCTTTTACAAAAATTGTGTAGAGACTGAAACATTTTCTGTAACAGTTCCTTCTAATTTGTTGTGAGAGTTTAAATATATATTTGGAAAAACGCCTGAATTGCCCTTAAGAAGTAAATACAGTATAAGTCTCACATTATAGAAACAAAGTAAATAAAATAAACTTCCTGTGACACATTCTGGCTTGCTTTTCTTTGTGTACCTGAGACTCACAGGACCTGATGAAGCACTCAGGACTCAGGAGATTCCTAGAGTATGCTTCCTTAAGCAATTCACTCTGTTTTGTTTTGTTTTGTTTTGTTTTGTTTTTTCTATTTCTGTAGTTTCATTTCTCCTCTGGAATTATCCCATAGGACCAATTCTCTGCAGAAATCAAAATTCTCAGACACTGTGAATTCCTCCTCATATAATCTACTGTGACATTTTTTTCCAGTGAAAAAATAAATACTTCCCTAAAATACAGAACTTCTTCCGGATATGTTGCTCACTCATATACTTTTAGAAAATTATCTGATTTGTTAGATGCAAGAGTCATCAAGGTCTGAAGTTCTCTTTCTTTGTTGGGTCTTTGTGTAGTTAGGTATGAGCATAATTGTGGCTTCATAGAATACATTGGGTAGTGCTCCTTCTGTTTCTATTTTGTGGAATAGTTTGAAGAGTATGGATATTGGATCTTCTTTGAAGGTCTGATAAAATTCTTCACTAAATCCATCTGGTCCTGAGCTTATTTTGGTTGGGAGCCTTTTAATGACTGTTTCTAAGGTATGCTTCTCCTGCCAAGCACCCCAAGTTCAGGGACACTTCTTAGTCTTTACTGGTTGCTTTGCACTTATTTCCTGGTCAACTGAAACAAATTTGCAACATCACTAATAGTTTAGGTGAACAACATCACCTTCTTAGGTGAGTGACATCATCTTCTTTGGTGATTAACATCATCTTCTGTGACTGACTCTCCAGGAAATGACTCCTCATTGTTCACAGATGGCCGCAGATCACAATCTAGCTCTATTTTTCACTGCACATTTATTTCTAATATTTTCTCCCATGTTCTATTTCAGGGCACATTTGTGAAGTATTAATAGTTATACTTTTGTGAATAACCAATTTATTTATATTTTCCCTTTAACATTGTTGCTATTACTGTCATAGTAATAAAAAATATGATAAAGTTCAAAAAAAAATCAGTCATCAAGGCTTTTACTTTTAAATGTCACAGAGCTCAGTCCCTTAGTATTTATTATCTGATGCCTATTTGAACTTTTCTCACCAAATGGCACAAATCATTCCTTCAATTTTAAAAAAGAAGCTTTATCATGTTAATGTTTTTTATCTTATCTGATGTATTTCCTGTATACTGGGAGAATAAAGTAGAAAAACCCATGAATTTATCACTTTCTTGCCTCAAAAGAATATGAAAATGAATCTTATCTGTATTAGCACATATTAGTTTGTAGCAAATAATATAAAGCTTGCTTAAAAATAGTCTGCTGATCTCTAAAAATAATCTTTAGCTATCAAGAAGGAGTTGAGAAATAAATTATTTTCAAATGAAATTCAAGCTCTTATTTGCAATGGAAAGAAAGTTATACAGTGTGCTAAATAGACTTTTTCACAAAGTCTAGGATTTACCTTTCAATCCTATTTCTGATCTTTTTCTAATTTGAAGCTGCATGGCTTTTATACCCCTTTTCCCCTTCTGTCCTCCTTCTGGCACCTCTTCTTCTTCCCCCTAGCCCTATTATCCTTTCTTGCCCCCCTCCTCCCCAAATGGAATGGAATTATCCCAATGCATCACACATGTGAGAAAACTTCAGTCCTTTAAAAATTTAGATAGTGTTCAGGACTAGAGCTTTCCACAATGTAAAACCCCTAGAAAATTCTGCAATATGCAGATATAGATTTTTTAAAAAAAAAAAAAAGATCTCAGGTACAGATTCAGGTAATGGTAGATAACCTGAACCAACACATTTATTCTGGTAAAAAGTCAGCTACCAATGAATTAGCCCAGCACTTTATAGTTTCCATTTTGACTTTGTGTCTTACTGTAAAAGTATGAATCTCTGGAATGAAATTCCTGAATTCAGTGCTATATTTAAGTGCTCTGAGAAATAAATAAATAGGAATGAAATTCTTGAATTCAGTTATATATTTAAGTGCTCTGAGAAATAAATAAATACAATCTGTTTTTTATATATTTTTAAATCAAGTTTGAGATATTTCTTCCTCTGTAACAAATTGCAATTTTTAATGATCTGTGTTGGTGTTGAAGTAAGTAGTCCAAACCACAGCCATTGACTGTTCCTCTTTTTCTTGTTTGACATTAAAGGAAAAAAACATCAAACATCTGCATCTACCATGCCAGGTCATATGGACTTTTGAAAATCCAAAATCACACACATTGTGAAATGTGTTTCTGTCATGCTATTACTCTTTTTTATCTTGGTTTGATTTTTGGACACTTGCTCAGAAGAACCTAATATAATTAGATTGTTACTTGACAAAATGTATGTCAGTGTTTTATTCTATTCTGACCAGGATCCTTCTATATTGCTGTTTTCAATATTGTGCTGCTGAATTTGATAATGTTGTAAAGATTTATTTAAAAAAATAAACATGGAAAACTTCTTCTGGGTAATACCTGCTTGTATACAACTAGTTCGGGAGCTCAACCCATTTCATAAAAGCTAATTTGACTAACCTTATAAAGCTCCCATTACGGACTACGATGGGAGCTAATGGACTTTTAGTCTTTTCATAGTGTGTATCATAGAAGGGGACAAGCAGCACAAGTGATACTAGATAGAAATGAGAGACAGAGAGAGAGAGAGAGAGATTATTTAAAATGCTCCTACCAGAAAATCCCTGATTCATTAAATAATGCCACTTCACTGGCCTCCTCTGGTACTCTACAAGTGGTGTCATTAGAAAGAGGACTTTTATTTAATCCATAAGAGTTACACTGCTTACAAGAATTTTATTGAGTATTTTTACATGAATATTCGTAAGTGAAATTGGTCTAAATTTCTCTTTCTTTGTTGAGTCTTTGTGTGGTTTAGGTATCAGACTAACTGTGGCTTCATAGAATGAATTAGATAGATCATGTTCCTTCTGTTTCCATTTTGTGGAATAGTTTGAGGAGTATAGATGTTAGATCTTCTTTGAAGGTCTGGTATAATTCTGCACTAAAACCTTCTGGCATAAGGATTATTTATTTATTTATTTATTTATTTATTTATTTATTTATTGCTTATGAGGTTTTTAGTCACTATTTGTATTTCCTGAGGGGTTGTGGAACTGTTTAGATATTTTCCCTGATCTTGATTTAACTTGGTATGTGATATCTGTCTAGAAAATTATCCATGGCATAAAAATTTCCTACTTTTATTGAGTATAGGCTTCTGTAGTAATGTCTGATGATTTTTTTGAATTTCCACATTTTCTGTTGTTAATTCTCACTTTTCATTTCTGATGTTGTTAACTTAACTTGGATACTGTCTCTGTGCCTTTCCTTTGGTTTTGCTAAGGTTTATCTTGTTGATTTTCTCAAAGAGCCAGCTTTTGTTGATTCTTTGTATCATTCTTTTGCTTTCTAATTAGTTGATTTCTGCTCTGAGTTTGACTTTTGCTTGACATCTACTCCTCTTGTGTATGTTTGCTTCTTTTTGTTCTAGAGCATTCTTGAGTTCTATTAAGTTACTTGTATAGGATCTCCCCAATTTCTTTATGAAGAAACTTAGTGCTATGAATTTTCCTCTAAAGACTGCTTTCATTGTGTCCCATAAGTTTGAGTATGCTGTGCCTTCATTTTTCACCGAATTTAGAAAGTCTTTAATTTCTTCCATTATTTCCTCCCTGACCAAGTAATCACTGAGTAGGGAATGTCAACTAACCAGAACTCATGGAAGCTCCCAGAGATTAAGCCACCAAGCAAAGAGCTTACAGGAGGCTGGTCAGAGGCCCTCTGGCACATATATAGCAGAAAACTCTCTTCTCTTCCCTAAACAGAAGATGTGCCTAATTCTGTAGAGAATTAATGTTCCAGGCAAGAGGAATGCCCCAGGGAGAGGGAGACCAGCCTCTCAGAAGAAAGGGGGAGGGGGATGGAGTGAGGAATTCTAAGAGAGGGGATGTGGAGGAGGACAACATTTGGGATATAAATAAATAAAATAATTAATTAAAAATAAAATAAATAAAAACATAAAACAGTGTTACATTGCCCACAATGATTAACTCCCAGTATAAACCAGTATTATTTTTAAAAGTAAAATTAAATTAAAGGAGAAACCAGAAAAAGTTTAGTTCCTGGATATTATTATTTTGAGTTTGACAATTACTAACTGCTAGGGAGAAATTTGTTTACGATTTTTTTCCCTCTGGGTATTTCCTAATTATGACAGTAATAAATCCATTAATCATACATTTGAAGAAAGAAAATTATCCAAGAGAACATCATAATCATTTGCAAGAAAGGCCTTTTAGGAAACCCCTATGTCATCTCATTTTTAGATCACTTGTTTGTAGCTCTTCCAGGCACCTTCAGGGTCTCATGAATAAATGACTCCCAGTACTCCTATTGTGAAGAAGTATGCATCAGTAGAAATTTTCACAAATGAAACCTCATCATTTTAAAGAACTATGTCTTCTTCGGTTGTTTAAGCTTAATGCCAGCTTCTGACTTGATAGAAATACCCTGCTGGTCACCACCAAGTGATGATTCTGACTCATTCTGAGCATTTTATCTTATTTTCAAAGCTTGCAAAAGGCAGAAGGTTCCTTGTTTCATAGCTACTGAAGAATCCTAATATTCATACTCCATCACAGCTAGCAACTATAACACTTTGGTATATTTAGATATCTTGACATAGAAGCAAGCTCTTTTATTAATGAAAATATAGCTCTTTGTCTTATATACTATATTTTGATTATGGGTTACCTTACCCAACTTCCTCCACAACCCCTCTTCCAAATCCATGCCTCTCTCTATCTCTGTCTCTCTCTGTGTCTCTCTCTGTCTCTGTCTCTGTCTCTCTATCTCACAGACATCTAAAGATAAAATAAAACAACATAAAGTTATCCACAATATATTGACAAAATCAATATTTTAATAAGTTTACCGATGATTTTCCCCACCTTAACTTCTTATGAATAATTATTTCTATAATTACCCTTCTACTCTTTTGCCTCCAAACCTTCCTAGCTTCTTTTGTAATATTTTTGACATATGAATGCTTGATTTCCTTGATCTATACCTATTATTTTCCCAGGTATTACTGAGGTGTTCTGTATAGCTGCTCATCTTTCTAGGAACACCTCTAGTATGATAGGTCCAACCAATTGTTTAGTCCCTTTTTTCCTTAGTATTGTTTCATTTGTATTATAGCTTACAGATGCTAATTTGATTCCTCCTTTTATTTAGAAAAGACAGAAATGAATTTATATTAAAACCAATGTGAGTACCCACCAGTAACAGCAAGCGCTGCAAAATCTCTTTAAAATGCCATGCAATGAGAGGAAGAATATGCAACACTTTAAATTTATTAAGCACAGCCATTTTGTCATTCTCTATGGCAGTAGTTCTGCCTCTTTAGTGTGGGATTGAAAGGAAGAAGATACATACAAATAGTGGTAAAAGATACTTCCATTAATCGGAGTATCCAGCTGAGATAGTACCTTGAATCTAATAGCACCACATAATGATTGTGGTGGTATTTGTAGTAACTTGGTTCTTCTGAACACTTATATAACCAGATTTTATTTTGCTGGATATAATGATTGGTAAGTGTCTTAGTTAGGGTTTTTATTGCTGTAACAAAGTATCATGGCCAAAAACAAATTGGGGAGAAAAGAGTTTATTTTCTTAAACCTCCACATAATTTTTAATGGAAGAAATTCAGAACAGTAACTCAAATATGGCAGGATCCATGATGCAGAAGCTGATTCAGAGGCCATAGAAGAGTGTTGTTTAATGGCTTACATGTATAAATTCTGTGACAACCACCCCAGTAGTGGTACCTCCAACAATGTACTGGTTACTCCCAAGTCAGTCACTAATTAAGAAAGTTCCTACAGGCTTGCCTACAGCCCTATTTTATGGAGATATTTTATCAACTAAAGTTCCCTCCTCTCAGATAACATTAGCTTGTGTCAAGTCAACTAAAAACTAGCCGGTGCAAATAGTATCTAACAGAATGCTCAAAAGTATTTATCACACTTATAAATTTTCATAAATAGCCACAAATGTACAAATTTAATAGCCAATCCATTGTGCAACCTAGGGGTTGGCGTAATTTTTATCTAATTTAAAGGAAAGACTTACTGGTAAATCAAATGATTGCAGTTGCTGTGCAACTTCTAAGTATATAAATTTCAGAAGGCACTTATCTTTTTTCAGTTAATGCCTTTGATCAATAAATGTAACAATAGGCTTACTCTACCCTGACTCTTTCAAACTAGTGCAGAGCTGTCCTCAAAAACTATATTTCCCAGTTATCTGTTGTTTTGTGAGATTTTTACCAGATCTACATTATGGACTGAGGCAGTCTACCCAGTTCTGGTTCTTCTGCCTTTTATGTGCTCAGGAATTATCCAAGTGCAAAGGTCCAATATGCCTCTGTGTTTTGACCAGTTTGACCAGCAAAGTTACAGTTAATGCATGCAAAAAGTGCCCACTACAAGAAAATCCCATAGTAGTGACCAAAGTGGGAAGATCTTAACTAGAAAAACTTGCCTTATAGTACACAATGGAATTCATAGTGATGAGAGGCCCTATTTGCACAGTGAGTGTGGGAAAGCCTTTATCTGTATATTCAAATTTGATACAAACAAGAAAGTTCAAACCAAACAACAGTGGTCCAAGTAGAAAATTCTTCACTGGAAACTCTTAGCTACATCCACCACAGGTATAACACTGGAGTAAGAATGCATGTGCTTAGCAAATGTGGGACCAAGATCTTATAATTAGAACAGCTTGGTGACTGTGTTATCCATTAAGTTCCTTTCAAAACAGTCCAGAGCTTAGAACAAATAGAATGCACTATATTCTTTACAATATACTATGTCT
This sequence comes from Mus pahari, assembly GCF_900095145.1. NCBI lineage: Eukaryota > Metazoa > Chordata > Mammalia > Rodentia > Muridae > Mus > Mus pahari. The sequence continues at coordinate 68,201,244 of NC_034613.1, read as the reverse complement.
TTAGGAATTGTTTGGGGAGTTTTTGAGTGTATTAAATGGACCAGGTCTCCTTGTTCCTTCACCTCTGTTGGCTTTAGCATAAACATGCCCATACTCCTGCTGAAAATGCCTGAGCTGGGATCTGTGGCAAGTGTCAGAGACTTCAATTTTCATGGCCTCTTGACTATATTTGATAGCCATGATGTATTTCTCTAGCCTATAAACTATCCTGCCTGTGAATTTCTTTTTCTATACTGGCCTGATTTGTGAAATGGCTTCTTTCCTTGTTTATTGTTTAATCTTTCTTCTTATTATTATTAGTTTTTTAATATCTGGAGATAGATGATTGGGAAAAGAATTCTTATTTCTCAGCAGTAAGGTATGTGATCCTTCGTGTGAGAGATAACTCAGAACTTTGTGTGTTAGAGAGAATAGCAAGGGGTCAGAGAGTAGTTTGAATATTCTTTGGTGTAATTGTCAATTTCTTGTAAGCTTTATTAGGAAAATTATAGGCCTTTATATGAACATCTTTGTGATGTTCACGTGGTCCATGACATTCATTTTGTCCATTACTTAATAAGGAAAATTTTTTTTCCTGAGTCTCCCCAAAATTAATGCCACATGTAGACCAAAAGTGATAGGCTAACTGGTTAGGTTGGGACTAAGTGGAAAGCATAGTTGATGGATTTCATGGTTTTATGTATTAAAAGGTTTTAGAGTTTCTTACATTCAAATTTGTTAATTTAAGATGAAAGTTCAAGTTTTCTTCCTTTAAAGAACTTAAACTTTAGTTCTTCAAGTGGATAGCTAATACTTGCCATTTTATTTATAAGGCTCACTGATGCCAATCCCAATGCTTTAAAACAAAACTTCATGTTGAAAGAGCTTACGCCATCAATCTTGGTAAGGGATGTTGCACCAGGGACTATATTCCAACTCTTAATGGGGAAGCATTCCAATTTCTATGGTTCTACTTCCATGAGAAGGAGGAATTTAGAAAATATTGGGTCCTATACAAGTCTCATGTCTGTGACTTAGGGTCTGTTCTACAAGATTTAATATCAGTGTGTTTTGAACTTTTCTTACTTCCTGAGCCCTTTCCTTTATAGCTATGACCACATAGACAAGAATTCCTGCACAGTGAGTCTGTCATTCTGGATGAATCATTTGTCACTCAGCAACTGGTCAATTGGATATTGACTTCTTTGTTTTACTTTGCTTTTTCCATGTAAGCACATCCTACCTCATTATCTGTGAAGTTGGAGACACTTGAATAAGTATAGAGTTTCCAAGTTTTCTAGCAAATTGGTATCTCAGCAAATAGAGATTCATATTCTTGTATTAAACTAATTGATCTCGACACTTTAATTAGTACATAAGTTAGATATATCAAATTGTTATGTTTTAGACTGCAGACTTTAAAGATTTTGCAAACTTTTCACATGTGCATTCACATTTGGTACTGTTACTACATTTAACGTAATTAGCAAATCTGCATCCCCCAATGTTTCTTCAGGCACTTTTGTAATATTTTCTTCTTCATCTCCTCATCTACCATCAAGCATTATTTTGTTCTGATATGTCATTCATTAATGTGTCATCATGCATTGAGCACTCAAATTTTTTGTAAATGTAAGGGTGGAGTATGTCCTCTCATTTTTCTCTTGCTCATTCATTAAAACATAATTGTGTTTTGGATTAAACCAGGTTGTTGAATAAATAATTGTTTCATTTCTGTTTTTCCCCTGAGTACAATTTCAGTGTGTTGATTTACTGAAAGATGACATTGCTTATAATAAAACTCTCATGAAGTAATGAATTGTTATTGACTTGCAAAACCAAAGAAACTCCACAAGACTTTCATATTATCTCATATTTCCTTTAACAATAGAGGTTTTTCAATGACTATCTCAACTTGAGACTTATCCCATGTGAGGCAGCCAAGCACTACTAATGATACTCTATTATGCTTGCAGACAAGAACCTAGCTAAGTGTCTCCAGAGAGGCTTCATCTAGCAGCTGATGGAAATAGATGTAGAGACTCACACCCAAACATCAGGCAGAGCTCAGGAAATACTGTTGAAGAGTGAGAGGATATATGTGAGTGAGCTGGAGGGGCCAATGACAGCACAAGAAGACCAACAGCGTCAACCTGGGTTCAGCGTAACAGAGCCTGGCCCACCATCTGGAGATCACACATGGTCTGGGCCTAGACCCACAACACATTTGTAGTAAATATGCCACTTGGTCTTCATGTGCATCCGCTAACAATTAGAGAAGGGGTTGTCTCTGATTCTGTTCCCTGCCATTGGATTTCCTGGCCCTACATGTACTGCTTGGGCTTCAGTACAAGAGGATGTGCTTAGTCCTGCTTGGACTGCATGTCACAGGGTGGTATGGTACCCAAGGGGTACCTTCTCTGAAGAGAAGAGCAGGGAGTAATGTAGGGAGAAATCCAAGGGCAGGACTGAGAAGAGAGGAGGGAGTGGGCGAGTGATCAGGATTTAAAGTGAATAAAAATAAATTACTGGAAAAAATGGAAGTGAGGAGAATTTCATGATCCAGAAAGAAAAGATTAAGAGTAATCATTTGCAATGGAAATGCAAGATGTTTTCTAACTTGAGTCAGAAATATACCAAAAGATAATATAAGAAAGTATTATATATACTAGAAGAATCAGAATAGTACATAAGCTTAAATCACATGAGTTCATCAATAGAACTTTATAAAATTATTTCTATTATTATATAAAATACAAAAGGTTATTATAATTAAACATGAAATTTTTTCTTTTTTGTCATAGTTGTGGGAATTTTTGTATTAAATATACAGTTCAATTGTTTGAGCCTTCTACTTATGCATGGTAGAACAAATTCCCAAAAAAGGAAAGTCAAAGCAAGGAGTCTTAATGTCACTTTGATGGGTGAACTACCACAGGATCTCTTGTTACTACTACTATTTACTTTTCATTTTATTTCTTACTGTGTTTTCCTTAATTTTGTTCTTGTTATTTGTTTTTATTTTTGAGTAAGTGAGTCTCTTATTCTATAGCCCAGTATCTATTCAACTTATAAGTTTAAATTCCTTGTTTATGAGTTCAAGTATCTGGTACTAGAGGTCATATTCACATAGCAGAAATACTCCCATGTCCGTACGAGGCACCTCTGTGTTACATTCTTCTCCCCAGTGCTGAGGGATCATCATAATGAGGGGGGTGAAAAGACTGAAAGAACCAGAGGCAATTTTACAATGGAAATTTTCCTAATACAACAGGGATATTGCATACAGGAGCTTACAACAGTTTTAAATACATACATAAGACCTGCTCAAGCCAGAGAAGAACACGGCATGGGGAGGGACAGTGATCACAAAGTCCTATCATACCAAAGACATGATTGGCAGTTGATACTGGGAGACAATGAATCAGTTCTTTTCAAGGTTGTAGTCCTTGGTATATCCAACACACTGCCACATATGTGGTAAGCCACATATCTAAGAGAGTTTGGATAGAACAAATTGGATTTTATGGGATAAACAAAAAAGTAGACAAAAAGTTGGATTTGTAAGGAGATGAGGGCAGATCTGGAGTTGGGGAAGGGGTTTATATATTAAAAATATATTGCATAAAATTCTCAAAGAAATAATAACCCATTTTAAAGATGTAAGAAGAAAAGGGAGCCAGATATTAAGAAGTATATAATATTCATGAACTGGAGTTCGGAGAGATGGTTGAGCAGTTCTTGAAGATGAGGATCAATTCCCAGTAACTATATGGCAAATAAAACATTTTATAATTCAATTTCCAGGGGATCCAACACTATCTTTTCTCCTCTACTGGCATGATATTCATGTGGAAATGTGGTGTTCTCATGTACACATATGCAAAAGACTTGCACAGATAAAATTAAAATATGTAAATGTAAAAATGCCTTAATAAACTTAATTAGATAGGGAATATGATGAATGTATTCAAAGAAATTTTTCAATAGTATCTATTCTTTGAGCAAGTCACATATTCCCTCTCTATATAGCCAGCATATCATTAAACCAGAGTACTTCTCGGGTCCTTTGAATTCATGATTTTATTCATTCAGGAAGGTTACAGACAATAAAAAAATATTGGAGTAATAGAAAATGGAAAATTAAGTTCTTGCCTGGATAGTAATCAATTACTTAGCATTAATTCAAGCCAGAATGCCATAGAGAATTGCCTGCTGAGTAGTGAAGAAACAAGAGAATTTATCCATGGCATCAAGACTTGGAAAAGAAAAGGAATTAAATTTGGATATTATTATACATCTTTTCCTAGTTAGTATTACATTTTAAAACCTCCCCTTCCTTATTTTCAGGGTTACCCTAGCTTTCCACTCTGAGAATAACTCTATATGGACATGTACTAACATATTTCATCTTTCTCTGTTCCAGTGCTTTCATAATTCTGCCTTACTTCTTACTCCTATACATGAATTACATAAGCTGCTATTGATAGGGAATCTTCTCCACCTCATTAGGATATCTTATCCCCTTTGGCCTACTTCAGGAAATTATTTTAGCAACTTTTTCCTCCTACACCACCATTTGTGTCTTTCAACTGGATAATTAACTTCCATTTTAAAAAAAAAGTTCATTATTATATTTATTTAAGTTTTAAGTAGGTCTAGCCTTTTGGTAATAATTACCATCTGTTTTGTTTTCTTAAACTTATACCACAACTCAGAAAAAAATGTTATCTCTTTTATTCTTGGTTTACACCTAACATTTTTCTTTTCTGCCGTTTTCTTTTTTATTAATTTATTTTTATTAGACATTTTCTTCATTTACATTTCAAATGCTATCTCCAAAGCCCCCGTACCCTCGCCATGCCCTGCTCCCCAAACCATCCACTCCAGCTTCCTGGCCTTGGCATTCCCCTGTACTGGGGCATATGATCTTTGCAATACCAATGGCCTCTCCTCCCACTGATGGACAACAAGGCAATCCTCTGTTACATATGCAACTACAGACATAACTCTGGGGGATACTGGTTAGTTCATATCATTGTTCCTCCTATAGGACTGAAGACCCCTTTAGCTTCTTGGGTACTTTCTCTAGCTCCTTCATGAGGGGCCCTGTGTTCCATCCAATAGATGACTGTGAGCATCCACTTATGAATTTTCCAGGCATTGGCATAGACTCACAAGAAAGATCTATGTCAGGGTCCTGTCAGCAAAATCTTTCTGGCATATAAAATAGCGCCTGGGTTTGGTGGTTGTATATGGGATGGATCCCTGGGTGGGACAGTCACTGGATGGTCTTTCCTTCCATCTTAGCTCCGAACTTTGTCTCTGTAACTCCTTCCATGGCTACTTTGTTCCCCATTCTAAGAAGGAAAAAAGTATGCACACTTTGGTCTTCCTTCTTCTTGTGTTTCATGTGTTTGCAAATTGTATCTTGGATATTCTAAGTTTCAGGGCTAATATCAGCTTATTACTGAGTACATACCACTTGTGTTCTTTTGTGATTGGGTTACCTCACTCAGGATGATATCCTCCAGATGCATCCATTTGCCTAAGAATTTAAAAAATTCATTGTTTTTCATTGCTGTGTAGTACTCCATTGTATAAATGTACCACATTTTCTGTATCAATTCCTCTGGTGAGGGGCATCTGGATTCCTTCCAGCTTCTGGCTATTATAAATAAGGCTACTATGAACATATTGGAGCATGTGTCCTTATTACAAGTTGGAACATCTGGGTATATGCCCAGGATATGAATTGCTGCATCTTCTGGTAGTACTATGTACAATTTCCTGAGGAACCGCCAGAACTTTCAGATTTCCAGAGTGAGTGTAAAAGCTTGCAATCCCACCAAAAATGGAAGAGTGTCCCTCTTTCTCCACATCCTCGCCAGCATCTGCTGTCACCTGAATTTTTGATCTTAGCCATTCTGACTGGAGTGAGATGGAATCTCAGGGTTGTTTTGATTGGCATTTCCCTGATGGTTAAGGATGATGAACACTTTTTCAGGTGTTTCTCAGCCATTCGATATTCCTCAGTTGTGAATTCTTTGTTTAGCTCTGTACCCCATTTTTAATGGGGTTATTTGAATTTCTGGAGTCCAGCTTCTTGAGCTCTTTGTATATATTGGATATTAGTCC
>NC_034613.1:68191733-68195112 GCF_900095145.1 Mus pahari | reverse complement strand
TTTCTCAGCCATTAGGTATTCCTCAGTTGAGAATTCTTTGTTTAGCTCTGTACCACATTTTTTAATAGGGTTATTTGATTTTCTGGAGTGCACCTTCTTGAGTTCTTTATATATATTGGATATTAGTCCCCTATCTGATTTAGTATGGATAAAGATCCTTTCCCAATCTCGTGGTGACTTTCTGTCTTATTGACAGTGTCTTTTGCCTTACAGAACCTTTACAATTTTATGAGGTCCCATTTGTCAATTCTAGATCTTACAGCAGAAGCCATTGCTGTTCTGTTCAGGATTTTTTCCCCTGTTCCCATATCTTAGAGTCTTTTCCCCACTTTTTGCTCGTTAACTTTCAGTGTCTATGGTTTTATATGGAGTTCGTTGATCCACTTAGACTCGAGCTTTGTACAAAGAGATAAGAATGGATTAATTAGCATTCTTCTATATGATATCCACCAGTTGTGCCAGCATCATTTGTTGAAAATGCTGTCTTTTTTCCACTGGATGGTTTTAGCTCCCTTGCCAAAGATCAAGTGACCATATAGGTATGTGGGTTCATTTCTGCATCTTCAATTCTATTCCATTGATCTACCTGTCTGGGGCTGTACCAGTACTATGCAGTTTTTATCACAATTGCTCTGTTGTACAGGTTTAGGTCAGGCATGGTAATTCCATCAGAGGTTCTTTTATCATTGAGAAGAGTTTTTGCTTTCCTACAGTTTTTGTTATTCTAGATGAATTTGCAAATAACACTTTCTAATTCGTTAAAGAATTGAGTTGGAATTTTGATGGGGATTGCATTGAATCTGTAGTTTGCTTTCGGCAAGATAGCCATTTTTACTATATTGATCCTGCCAATCCATGAGCATGGGAGATCTTTCCATCTTCTGAGATCTTCTTTGACTTATTTCTTCAGAGAACTGAAGTTCTTATGATACAGATCTTTACTTCCTTAGTTAGAGTCACACCAAGGTATTTTATATTTTTTGTGACTATTGTGAAGGGTGTCGTTTCCCTAATTTCTTTCTCCACATGTTTATCCTTTTTGTAGAGAAAGGCCACTGATTTGTTTGAATTAATTTTATATCCAGCTATTTCACTGAAGCTGTTTATCAGGTTTAGGAGTTCTCTGGAGGAATTTTTAGGATCACTTATATACACTATCCTATTATCTGCAAATAGTGATATTTTGACTTCTTCCTTTCCAGTTTATATCCCCTTGACCTCCTTTTGTTGTCTAATTGCTCTGGAGTACTATATTGAATAGGTAGAAAGAAAGTGGGCAGCCTTGTCTATTCCCTGATTTTAGTGGAATTGCTTCATGCTTTGATGTTGGCTACTGGTTTTCTGTATATTGCTTTTATTATGTTTATGTATGGGCCTTGAATTCCTGATCTTTTCAAGACTTATCATGGATGGGTGTTGGATTTTGTAAAATGTTTCTCAGCATCTAATGAGATGATCATGTGGTTTTTGTCTTTGAGTTTGTTTATATAATGGATTACATTGATGAATTTCCATATATTAAACCATCGCTGCATCCCTGGAATGAAGGCTCCTTGATCATGATGGATGATTGTTTGATGTGTTCTTGGATTTTGTTAGCAAGAATTTTATTAAGTATGTTTGCATAGATATTCATAAGGGAAATTGGTCTGAAGTTCTCTTTATTGAGTCTTTGTGTTGTTTAGGTATCATAGTAATTGTGGCTTCATAGAACGAATTGGGTAGAGTACCTTCTGTTTCTATTTTGTGGAATAGTTTGAGGAGAACTGGAATTAGGTCTTCTTTGAAGGTCTGATAGAATTATGCACTAAACCTATCTGGTCTTGGGTTTTTTTGGTTGGGAGACTATTANTGACTGCTTCTATTTCTTTAGGGGATATGGGACTCTTTAGGTCATTAATCTGATCCTGGTTTAACTTTGATACCTGTCTAGAAATGTTTCCATTTCATCCAGGTTTTCCAGTTTTGTTGAGTATAGCCTTTTGTAGTAGGATCTGATGGTGTTTTGGATTTCCTCAGGATCTGTTTTTATGTCTCCCTTTTCATTTCTGATTTTGTTAATTAAGATACTGTACCTGTGCCCTCTAGTGTGTATGATTAATGGTTCATCTATCTTGTAGATTTTTCTCAAAGAACCAGCTCCTGGCTTAGTTGGGCTTAGTTGACTCTTTCAATAGTTTTTTTTTTTTGTTTCCACTTGGTTGATTTCAGCCCTGAGTTTGATTATTTCCTGCCAGTTCAGGTAATAAGATTCTTCCTTTGCCTTTTGCCATCTGGTAATTTGTGGTGTTAGATGCTCTAATTGTCTCTGGCTGGAGCTTGTTCCTCCTGTGACTCTTTAGCCTCTGTCAGCACTCCTGGGAGACCAACTCTCTCTTGTGTTCAAGTGGTCTGAACAATCTCTGCAGGAATGCTCTCCTCTTGCAAGGAAGGTGCAGAGAAGTCTGGAGCTCAGATCTACCTCCTGATTCCTGTGGTCAGAGCCCTCCCTGGAGGCTGACTGTCCTCTGGCAGGGGAGGTGTCCAGTGGTCTGGATCTCAGCTCTGTCTCCTGACTGAGGATGAAGCCCGAAGGGACCCTGTCCAAGAAGCTCTGTTGTTTTTGCTGCCCACGTGCTCTCCTGGGTAGATCAGTCTCAGTGATCTGAAGATTCTGGGTGTGCTAGGGCCTGCCTTTGTCCTTTGACCCTGTTGCTGCTAGAACAAGACCCTCTGTGTTTTTTGGAACTGATCTTGTGTTCCACTCACCAGTGATCTCAAGGATCAAGGTTTGCTAGGGTGTCTGCAGCATGGAGAGTCCTCTGGGTACCTTGGTGTTCTCCGCCGAGATTGTGCTGAAGATCATTTTATACCTTTTTAGAGACATAATTCCTGTATTTCTCTCAAGTGACTCTCATTATGGTCACTACTAATCATTTTTATTAACTAAATGGTACTGGTAAAAAATTATATATCTAAAAGTAGAAAATAACATTGCTTCCTTACAACAACAGATACAAAAAAATCACCTATTTCAGAAACATTTTTTTCCAATTTTTATTAGGTATTTACTTCATTTACATTTCAAATGCTATCCCCAAGGTCCCCTATACCCCCCTGCTCCCCTCCCCACCCACCCTCACTTCTTGGCCCTGGCATTCCCATGTACTGGGGCATATAAAGTTTGCAAGACCAAAGGGCCTCTCTTCCCAATGATGGCTGACTAGGCCATCTTCTGCTACATATTCAGCTAGAGANACAAGCTCTGGGGGTACTGGTTAGTTCATATTGTTGTTCCACCTATAGGGTTACAGACCCCTTCAGCTACTTGGGTACTTTCTCTAGCTCCTNTATTGGGGGCCCTGTGTTCCATCTGATAGCTGACTGTGAGCATCCACTT
>NC_034613.1:68185147-68191506 GCF_900095145.1 Mus pahari | reverse complement strand
CTGGAAAGAACCCAGATGTCCCTCAACAGAGGAATGGATACAGAAAATATGGTATATTTCAGAAGCAATTAAATGATTAACTCCATTAAAATGCTTTTTAAAAAAATGGAAAGTTTCTTGACCTTAACCTAGGAAAGGTTATAAGCTAAAATGTGCACGCAACATAATATGATGTCAATTTTGACATATAAGTTATTGACAGGTTCCTGAGATTAAGATGAGTGTGGGGGGTGAATGTGGAGGGGGTGCATGGGGGCACACATGTGTGTTTGAGAAGTTTTGCCTTTTGGTATAAGCTTTCTGTTGTCATTTCATTTACATTCAGTCACCATTTAAAATGTTAGATGACAACATATTTTCTTTTTATTATTCTGTTTGAAATTGCCTCAAGTACTTTCTTTGTGAGAGTATGATTGTTGTGTACATTTTCTGTGTCATATATATTTTTCATTGTTTTCACTTTTTTTTCTACTTCATATGGTATCAGCTTAGGTTTTCTGCTATTCTTATGTTTTCTTTCTCTGAATTCAAGATTTGTATTTGCTTATTTTTATTCATTGGTGTTTTCATAAATGAATTCAGTTCTTTACAGCCCCTGTTACCTTTTTAAGGAAATATTTGCTTTACCTTGATTTGGATTTCAGTGTGATTTCTCTGATTTTTGGCTTCCCTGATGTCTTAAATCATTCATGTTCTTGCTTCATAAAATTTGGGAAGCCTTGTGGATGATGATAGCATGCTTCTTTTTTTTGAGAACTCTAGTTTTTCTAATGGGCTCTTAAATCTTTAAAATGATCTTTATTTAATTTAACTGCAGTTTATTTTTCACATTCATATGGGACAAATTATATCAATTTTCCCACAGTTTATTGCTTTTAACCTGTTATCTTCATCGTATTACTGTACTCATCTAGAAAGTTGTCTGGTTTTCTTAATGTATTTTTGGTTTTAGTTATTTCCTTTTAGTGCTTTCATAATGAGTTACATTCATTTTTCTGGATTTCTTTTTGCTTCATTCATTTTAAGAGACACCATAAATATTTATATATTGGCTGGTTTATGCTACCTTCCTCAAATTCCCCACCTAATAATAAATCCAGCACTCGATTTGACATTGAGTTACGTTCTTTTCTCACAACAGTTCTCTCCATTTTTGGTTGTTGTTGTTTGGTTGGTTTGTTTTGGTTTTGATATATTGAATTTTTTTTTGCTTTACTCTAAATAGCATATACATTACAATAGGGGATACTATATACTATTTAACTGTGATGTTCATTTTGATATGGATGTTTAGATTCTTGCTAGATTCCCAGACATCACTCTCCCAAAACTGAAATTTGTTACCTAATCATTACTGCAGAAAAGTAAGATGCAAAGTCAGTTAAATCTCTTCATCTAGCAACACTCTCTGGCTCAATATATTGTGTTGGTTCACACTTCTTTAATGATTCTGAATGAATATGAAAGTTGAGCTCCTACCGTGGCTTTTTTATGCCACTGTATTTTGTAGCTACAGGTACAGCTTCCTGATGCATCTAATGGCAGAAAATGAATAGAAGGAAATGGAGTGACAAAGAAGCAATTTCCTACACTTTTGCTTTTCATTCTTAGAGGTGTCTATTTCCTATGGTGATGGTGCTTCGCAAAGAGAGAATAGTGTCTCTTGCTAGCAATTACTTTGCATTTATCACTTTGTTCCTTCTTTATTCATGTAAGAATATACAATCTGTCCATGAGGAAGAATTTTTCCAACCCACCCGATTCTGTATAGGACAAAATGGTAAAACAATTGTCACTAGCTCGTAGGAAATAAATCAATTTCCTGCTCAATCTTATTAAATCCAGGTAGAGCCTCCAAATAACAGTGCTATGTGAATATGTTTTTGTTTTAATCCCAGATATTGGATAAAGTGTTGCTTCAGATTATCCACAGAAGCTATGATCTGTCTTGTGCACTAATGGGTGTGATTTTGCCATCTAAAGATAGTTTAAATTTGGATTCCTGGGGACTCTTTTGAGTATATATAAATGCCAGAGGTTCCAGTGGTTGCTGCTCCAACCCCCTGCTGCTGCTCTTGCTACTGCTGATCCTTGCTGCTATTTTCTGCTGCTACTATTGTTGGTTGCTGATTGCTTTTTCTGTTTACTGGATTACTGGTTGCTAGCTGGATATATTCTGATGACAAAGATCAACCTTGCCTCAAAGAACTGAACTCCACTAATCAGCAGGACATAGCTTAGCAAGATCAACACCCCCTTACCCTTCTACCCTTCTTTCTAGTATATCTAGTGTTGTCGGGGGTGGGGCTGGGAGAGAATAGTGTACTGAAGGGTGGTAGGAAAAAGATGCCAATAAAGTACCCAAAGTACTATTACAGAATTCACTCAAGAACACTTCATGGATATATCAGCAGTCCAGTTCAGTAAAGTCAGGTGGGCAACCATGGTGACAAGACGTAGCAGAGACAGCCAGGCCTCAGCTTTAGCTTGAAAAAAGTAGGAGAGATGAACAGGAACACCAGGAGAAGTTCTTATCTCTCTCTCTCTCTCTCTCTCTCTCTCTCTCTCTCTCTCTCTCTCTCTCTCTCTCTCGGAAGCAAAGATCAGCAAAGATGGGAAACCCACAAGTATTGCACAGCTAGCTGTACCAGCAAGCCAATCTCAGTCTCAGTCACTCCATGGAGTCCCATTTATACACTCCAAACATCATGTGTCCTCCCCAGGCCTGGCCTCAGCACAGGTCTTGCCTCAGCATGTGCATCCAATCAGCCCAAGTCCTTGGAAGTGGTAACAAATTACAATACACAACCAGAAACTGCTTGGTGCATTTCTCTCCATGGAGTCCTGACAAATGTGGCCCAACTACACCATGTAAGGCTTATCAATACATACCTGTCATTAGCAAAGAATCTATCATCAAGTGTCCTTTCACATGCATACTGTAGCAGAAAATTCTCTTTCCTCTGTGTGCTTCAGTGAAATATTCTTTCAAGAGTATACCTTAGCCTTCCACATCTGTGTCCACTTTAATGAAAAGTCCCTTCACTTGTGTGCCCCAGCAAAACACCATCCAACTTACTTTCCAAAGAACCCTTATATTTCAACTTCATTATTGTTTTCTGTTAATTGGTGATTCTGTATTGGAGGTTTCTGTAGTACTCTAAGACATATGGATGCAATAAGAAATGTGAGGAAACTTACTCCTGTGTTATATCTTAGGTTCCATTATTCTTCCCACTTTCATTCTATCATTCAGAGCTTACTTATACTTCTTATATTCAAGGTATTAGCCATGAGGTGGGATTTTTGTTGTTTTTTTGTTGTTTGTTGTTTTCTTTTTAATTTTTAATATTTTGAATTTTTATTTTAGGATTTTTATATTATTATTAATCATTCCATTCATGTACATCTAAAATAATATACCCCTTCCCAGTTAACCCTCCCCAAACCCTCCCTCTTACATCTGCCCTCTCACCCCTCCTGTTTGCCTTTATAAGGGTGCTAAAGACAGGGACAAAAATTGAAGCAGAGACTGAAGGAAGGGCCATCCAGGTACCACCCCACCTGGGGATCCATCCTGTTTGCAGATACCAAACCCCAATACTGTTTCTGTTGCTGAGAGGTGTAAGGCTTACCAATTCATGCCTGCTATTAGCATGTGCCTATTGCTGATAGGTACCTGGTATGTCTTGTTGCCATGCCTACTGAATATTGCCATGCCTTCCTATCATGACTGACTTTATCACTACTGGAATCACAAAATAAAAGAAAATCTTCCCTCTATAAGTCACTTTTGGCCATGATGTTTTATCGCAGCAATAGAAAAGTAACTAATATAAACTGTAAGAGGATATATCTGAGAGGAGGGGGTTGCTTCTTCAATTTGGCTAGAACTAGAAGTTATCCTACCTGATTTGAATGCAAATAACTAACATAAAAATATTTAGGTGTAAATTACAGAGTAAAAGAATGTATTGGAGATATTACATAATATTACATACTATTTTCAAATTTGTATCAATCAAATTAACTAGGATTATCTTAATCATGTATCAGGACTAAATAACTTTTAATTACATATCTCTATTCCTAGAGAGTGAAATTTAATGACCACAAAATAAAAGCTAAATTGTATCTTGTCATTTTCCATTCATGTCATTTTAAACTTATTTCATACAGTGGTATGCAGCACATTTAAAAATAATCAATAGCTGAGCTACTTTTATATATTCTGCATACATCAATCCACACATGTAGCTTTCTAATACTCACATTTATTCTTCATGCATTTTAGAAGCACATTGCTTTCAATTTATTTTATAATTAAAATTGTACTCTTTGATTCTTTAAGTTAAATAAAATTTTAAAATCTATTAAAAAATAAACCTTCGTGTCATTAACCAGTATAGGATAAAAGATTTTTCCTATGAATTATGATTAAAAATCAGCCTTTTTTTTCAGCACTGGGTATAGCAATCTCTTAACCTGGGAGGTTTACATCTACAGACATTACTTGTCTTCCAATGTACTTTTCTTTAATTTTCTTTAAAAGTATAAGTAGCAACTCCAAATAAATCTTTTATAGTAAAGTTACTATTAGCATCTCTGGAGCTTTTACATGCATGACAACACAAGAAACTCTGGATTGCTTTTTATAACTCAGTTACACAAAGAGAATGAGCTAGTGGTTTTGAATTCTGCTTCTGAATGTAGCCCATTTTTTTATCCCACCAAGTTCATTGTAGTTCATCTTCCTCACTGTGCACCAGACTCATTTCAATTACATACAAATAACTTATACATAAATGATGAAATTAGCCAAATTGAGTCAATTATATCTATAATTTACAAAGGTCTGGAGAAAAAAATCTCCAGGACCACTTTTCTTTACCTAAGCTGTATAAAGCAACATAAAGCTAAAAAACTGAATTAGAAAATAGAAGTGAATGTTCCTATAGCCACACTCCCTAATAGTTAATTACTGTGAGAATTTAGACAACAACAACCATCTCGATATTCATGTTAAAATATAAGATCTTCTCATTTACTTATGGCTTAATGCTTCCTGAATTTCTGTGTCTCACTTTCACAAATTTGGAGTCTTTGTCATTTAAGTATCAATTACAAATTATATAGCCTACTGAATTACCAAGAATCTACCTAGGTGCATATTTACTGATATCAACACTTATATCTGAGCACATCACTACTATAAATAAAATATGTTTAACATGTTATGAACATGTAAATTTGATATACTTCTCAGAAATATTAAAAATAAACATTTTTGTGTGTCAGACATAATACCACTCAATCTCTTATGAAATCTTAACTTGAATCTTTAGCACATTCTTCTAAACATTTTATATTGAGATGTACCTAAGTCAGTTTATATTGTAAAGTAATTCTCTCATTTTGATAAACATCATTATATGCAATTTTCATGAACTGTTTTCAAAATATTTAAAGTTGTTCTACCTGAGATAAAGGCTGTTAATTAGAAAACTTTCTCACTAATGACTACTGGCTTTTGAAATGGGGTTGTTATCCTATAAGCCCAAATTCACTCTAGTCTATGATGTAAATATATGATATCTTTAGTAGTGGGACATTATCAAGTTTTGGTGGGTAGTCAAGAATATTGGCAATAGTCTACAATGTTTGGGAGACTATATGACTCCATTGGCTAACAACACAAATAACCCCTTCCTGAAACTTGTGTTTTTGATGTGTTAGCATGAAATACCTAGAAAGGATATTGTCCTCCCTTTGTATAGTAACTCCATTTTTGGACACTATAGGACATTGCTGAATATTATTTTTATTTGGAAGAGTGACTGTCCCTCTTATAGTAGACTTGATACTTCATTAAATATTCTATGTCTTCAATAAAAATATATTACTATAATCCATGTTGGGCCCTGTGCATTAAAATGTCTGAAACAAGATAGACTATAGAATTTGTATTATGTTATTGAATATGTACTACCAGAAAATGAGATTTATTCATTTGTAATCATTCCCTTGTCAAAAAGCTATATTCATGTGGGGTTTTGTTGTTGTTGTTGTATTGCTGAAACAGGGACTTGTTTGTATAGTCTTCGTTAGCCTGAAACTTATCATGTTGTCAAATAGGCTACAAACTCACTACATCTTCTTTAGTGTTGGATTATTGACCTTTTTGACTATTCCCATCCCAAGTGCAAAACTTCAGCAATATTTTAAGTATAGTTTCTTGGAGTTATTGTACTAAGATAATAGTAGATATCAATGGGGATTTCTCTGTCAGAGAACAGATTGAGAAAGCTCAGACATCTTACACCCAGGGCATCCCACAGCCCAGGTGTTTTCACAGTATG
>NC_034613.1:68182623-68184774 GCF_900095145.1 Mus pahari | reverse complement strand
TCAAGGACCATGGAATAAAGTGTCCCGTGGGCCGGGGCAGTTGGCGCCTAATGTGGGGCTTGAAGGTTTGGATCACTTGTCAGAAAGATGGAGACAGGAGCCTAGCTCCAACCAAAGAACAGTTGCGACTTTAAATAAAGAAGAAGAAGAAAAAGAGAAGAAGAAGAAGAAGAAAAAGAAGAAGTGAAATGTGAGTAAGATTTCATTGGGTAATCGTTCCTTTTGACCACAGGAAAAAGACTCCCCTGTAGTTTACTATATTTATAGAGGGGAATCGTGTGGAAAAGCATTCCTCCGTAGAATAGTAAAGTTAAGTTGTCTCTGTCTTTATTAAAAAATGGGTCAAAAATCTATCAAAAGAGGCTATCTTTATTAGAGACCCGAAGATCGCTCTCAGAGAGAGGGGAATGGCTGTTAAGAAAAAAGATTTGGTAAAATTCTTCATTTTTATAGATCAGACCTGTCCTTGGTTTATCATAGATGGGGCAGAGATTCACCATAAAAAATGGCAAAGAGTAGGTAAAGAATTAAACGAGAGGTTGGCTAGATATGGCCCTAATTCTGTCCCTGCAACTGTTCTCTCGTATTGGGGACTAATTCGTGATTTAATGAAAGTGCAGCTAAAGATAGTGACAAAAGACAGCTTTTGTCAGTGGCAGAATACTGTCTCTGCCCACTTTCGCGAGAGGTCTCAGAAGCAGCACTCACTCCCAAGAAACAGGGTCCCTCATGCCCACCTTCTGTATCTATAGATATTCCAGAGGATCCCCTCCCTGACCAGTCTCCACTAATTAATCCGGTTTTTAAAAAACCCGAGTCCATAATCTCAGACGCCAAAGAGGAGGAAGAGGCGGCTCCCTATCTCAAGTCTGACTGGCCGCCAGCCCCCTCCGCACCAGTGCCAGATCTCCCTCCCCACAAGCCAGATGCACCTAGCTATTTACATTCAGTCCTGCCTGCAGCTACCCTTATAGAAGCCAGAGACCAGCTTGCAGCTAAAGTCTCAGAAATGCAAGAAGTATTATATCTCCAAAAGCAGTTTGCCCAGCTCTCTACAGAGCTTTCTGCTCTAAGCTGCTCTTTGAGGGAAACGGTTTTGGCTCCTCCCACTGCTCTCTGGAGCCACAGTCTTAAAGAGACAGTACACGCAACAATCTTAGAAGGCAGAGTTAAAAAGGGAACCTCTAGGGAACCCAGGTGCAAGACTTTGGCCTTCCCCGTGGTTACTNGGTCAAGGAGAGCAGTGGACACTACTTCAGTTGCCAACCCGGCTCAAGTCCCTCTCCCAGACTCGGACAATGAACAGGAGGCAGTAAGAGAGGAGTAGGATAACTTAGAGCAAACGCAGGCAGCTGTTGAGAGGACAGAGTTCTGAAAATTACACTTCAAAAACTTAAAAGAGCTTCATTTTGCGGTTCAAATTTATGGTCCCAATGCTCCTTATACAATTTCTGTCCTAGAATCTATACCCAGAGGGGGTTATTTGCTTCCTAGTGAATGGTTAAGAGTGGTTCAGTCCATTTTAACGCGAGGACAATTCTTAACTTGGAAAGCAGACTTCTTAGACCACTGCCAGTCACTTACAGCTATCAATCAAAGTTCTGCGGACTCATCTTCTTCTAAGTGGACTTGTGAAACACTTAGCGGGCAAGAAAAATACGCAGATGAGGGGCATCAACAATGCCTACCCCTCGGTCTTCTAACACAGACCACTACCGCAGCATTGGGGGCATGGAGAGCTATCCCCATCAAGGGTGCAATAATTACCCCACTGACTAAAGTAGTCCAGGGGCCCCAAGAGGATTATAGTGACTTTGTAAGTCACCTGCTTGAAGCGGCAGAGTGGACCCTGGGACAGGAGAGTTCAGATAATAGACTTATTAAACAGCTGGCATATGAAAACGCAAATGCGGTCTGCCGCGCTACTCTCCGGGGTAAATACAGAGACAAAGATCTTAATCAAATGATTCAGTTTTGTTACGAAGTGGACCTTTTTAGCCACAAATTGTTGCAGGTGGTCCATCTTGCAGTAGGCAAAGCTCTTCAACCTGTGTTGGCTGTCGGCGCAGCTTTCTAGCAAGCTGCCCAACAAAAGAAGTGTTTCAGATGTGGCCAGTCTGGACACTTTGCTAAGCAGTGTCCCACTATAGC
>NC_034613.1:68181757-68182612 GCF_900095145.1 Mus pahari | reverse complement strand
TTGGGATAGAGGCACTAACCTGCCCCGCTCTAAGAGAGAGCCAATTACTGCAGTGACCTTAGCAGTGATCTTGGTGTAAGTGCTGCAGGTACAGGAACAGGAATTGCCTCCCTGATCTCCTCTCAACATCAGTCTGCGCAACTCGCCAGGCTTAACTATGCTGTGGACAGAGACATCTGAGAAATACACAGAGGCTTAAAAAATGTAAAAGATTCTTTAGTCTCTCTGTCAGAAGTNGTTTTACAGAATAGAAGAGGCCTTGATTTAGTATTCCTAAAGGAAGGAGGACTCTGTGCAGCCCTCAAAGAAAAAGAGTGTTGTTTTTACACTGATAAGACTGGCTTAGTTCAAGATAGTATAGACAAAATTAGAGCTAGCTTAATAGAAAGAATGCATGATAGTGAAATGCAAGAATCCTGGTATCAGAATTGGTTTTCTACCTCTCCTTGGCTTTCCACCTTGCTCCCTGCCCTTCTGGGACCTTTCTTGGGGCTTCTCTTTCTTTTGTCCTTTGGTCCCTGGGNTTTTAACAGATTAACCAGTTTTGTTAAATCTCAGATTGATGCTGTCCTGAAACCAGTTGCAGTCCACTACCATTGTGTGAACACCCAAGATCCCTCTGAAGACTCCCCCTCCACTGATGCAGAGAGAGCAACTAGTGGCCTCCAGTTTTCCTCCCTTGCTGCAGACAAAGAATGCTCTTAGCTCCATAGGATATGTAGATGCCATTATTAATCGGGTGACTCACTGGCTCCTATATCTTGGCTGAGGGCCATAAGCTGTGAAGTGAACNGATGACGGGATAGTGAGGTGCTGTGGGTCAGAGGCACATCCCTGGCTGCAAGGATGACTCAA
>NC_034613.1:68160642-68181073 GCF_900095145.1 Mus pahari | reverse complement strand
TCTCTTTCTTTATTCCCATTTCTCTCTAGGTTTGTGATCCCCCTCAAGGACCATCGAATAAAGTGTCCCACGGGCCGGGGCATTTCTCAAACAAATAATAGGACAGGATATAACTAGCAGCTTTGCATATGTCTCAAGAAAGTTTGAGAAGCCAAATAGTACTCACTGTATTCACAGTATTGTATCAATCTTAATCTTAAACTCTGAAATGTAAAAATCTAGAATATTTCCTGGGTGTTTAAGGATGAAGGTAGATAACAGCATTTGAAAGGCATTTCTGAAGCATTCTGAAAACCACCTTTCTCATATATATATATATATATATATATATATATATATATATATATATAGTAAACCAATACCTCTGACCTCTATTTTACTTCTGATATAAATCTATGAAAAATATGGTAAAGGAAACTGAAGTCATCTATCTTATTTTATAATTAATTTTAACAAATATGAAAACACATTTCTTTTTCTCAAAGGTTTAGATTAAATATACTTTATCCTATTTCTTTCACTGTGCAATGCTAAAATCCTTTGAACAAAGTTATACATCTAGATTTAAAAGATGGATACAAGGTGACAGACTATACACCTTGGAAAACAAGGAACTATATGGTATTGAATTTCTTAGATTTTCTTCTTGCCTCACATAACTTGGCATTATATTCAAAAACAGGAAAACTTGAAATTTCAATAAAAATAAGAATTACATTCTTTTCAGTTTAAAATACAAAGAAATCTTAACCTAGTAGAAAAGTTTCAGGTAGTAATGGTTTACTCCGAGGAAACACTGCAGGCTGAACTCTGGCATCAACCTTTCTGATAATATCAAATTCCATCATGGACTTTTAACTTCCCACTTTTCAGACTAGAATGAAGTTCCTTAACTGCCTATTGAGGTTATGCCAGAGAAAGTTGAACAGTGATTTAGGCTTTTGTATTCATACCCTATTTGGTGAGACTAAGAACCTGCCAAAAATCAAGCATTCATATAAAGGAGACTATGCCTTTGGGAAGGTCTAGATGTCTACTTACAGATGTTACAAAGATTTCATTGTTCTTCTGAACTGGTATAGTTTCAATGAAGAGACAGAACACATTTGCACTACCATCTATATGTGCATATATTTTTGGGGTGTACTGGAACGAATGTGAGTCTTAAAACCAAACTTTAATTGGGGCTATCTTAAATACAAATGATATAAAAATCTGAAAATATGATACTGTGTGAAATATTTTTAGAAGCATAACACTTTCTTAGCTAATTCAGAGAAGTAGAGACCAATACTTTTCTCAACAGAGGAATGGATCCAAAAAATGTGGTACATTTACACAATGGAGTACTACTCAGCTATTAAAAACAATGAATTTATGAAATTCTGAGGCAAATGGATGGATATGGAGGGTATCATCCTGAGTGACATAACCCAATCATAAAAGAACTCACATGATATGCATTCACTGATAAGTGGATATTAGCCCAGAAACTTAGAATACCCAAGATACAATTTGTAAAACACATGAAACTCAAGAACGAAGACCAAAGTGTGGACACTTCACCCCTTTTTATAACTGAGAACAAAACACCTATGGAAGGAGTTACAGAGACAAAGTTTGGAGCTGAGATGAAAGGATGGACCATTCAGAAACTGTCCCACCCGGGGGTCCATCCCATAATCAGCCACCAAACGCAGACACTATTGCATAAGCCGGCAAGATTTTGCTGAAATGACCCTGATATAGCTGTCTCTTGTGAGGCTCTGTCAGTGCCTGGCAAACACAGAAGTGGATGCTTACAGTCAGCTATTGGATGGAACATAGGGTCCTCAATAGAGGAGCTAGAGAAAGTACCCAAGGAGCTGAAGGGGTCTGCAACCCTATAGGTAGAACAACAATATGAACTAACCAGTACCCCCAGAGCTTGTGTCTCTAGCTGCATATGTAGCAGAAGATGGTCTATTCAGTCATCACTGGGAAGAGAGGCCCCTTGGTCTTGCAAACTTTATATGCCCCAGTACAGGGGAACACCAGGGCCAAGAAGTAGGAGTGGGTAGGTAGGGAGCAGGGGCTGGGGGAGGGTATAGGGAACTTTCAGGATAACAGGAGTGGGTGGGTAGGGAGCAGGGGCTGGGGGAGGGTATAGGGAACTTTCAGGATAACATTTGAAATGTAACTAAAGTAAATACCTAATAAAAATTGGAAAAAAAAGAATTGAGGAATCAGTCCCAATATCCATAACTGCTCCATAGGCTTGTTCAAATTTATTTAGGTTTTTATATACTATGCCTGTCCCAAAGAGAGCACAGGAATTTACTATCCAATTATATATTAAAGCCTGTAGAAATTTAATAGATATTTTTACTTTGAAATAGTTACATATCATTAAATTATTTGGCACAATTACAGTGGAATATACAATTTCTACAAACAGATCCGTATGATATATACTTTGGTTGGAAGCAATTCTCTAATTAAAGGCAATCAGCTGTATGGAGAGTGAGATATCAAGTTTCATAGTTTCTTGAGGAATTTACAGAAAGTAGATCAAAATCTTTATTCAAACTTGCTGGGGCTCAGCAATTAAGAGCATTGAATGCACCTCCAGGGTTCCTGAGTTCAATTCCCAACAACTACATGGTGCCTCATAACCTTTTATAGTGGGATGCAATGCACTCATATGGTGTGTCTGAAAAGAGTATCAGTATACTCGTATATGTAAAGTAAATAAATGAATAAATCTTTAAAAACAAAATAAATAAATAAAACTTAAAAAAAATACTTGGTGAATTTATTTTT
The DNA here is from genome assembly GCF_900095145.1 of Mus pahari. Lineage (NCBI taxonomy): Eukaryota > Metazoa > Chordata > Mammalia > Rodentia > Muridae > Mus > Mus pahari. The sequence continues at coordinate 68,178,271 of NC_034613.1, read as the reverse complement.
CTTTTTAAAAATTTTAAGGGACTACCAATGTTTGCTCAAATATTACCATTTTTTGGACTTGGCATATTAATGTACTACTTAACTGAGTCCTAGCATTGTATTTGTCTTAGTCAGGGTTTCTATTCCTGCACAAACATCATGACCAAGAAGCAAGCTGAGGAGGAAAGGGTTTATTCAGCTTACACTTCCACATTGCTGTTCATCACCAAGGAAGTCAGGACTGGAACTCAAGCAGGTCAGGAAGCAGAAGCTAATGCAGAGACCATGGAGGGTCTATTGGGACTACTGGGACTATTGATGCTGGTTAGCTAGAACTAAGAAATTAGCTGTAATTGAGAAGAGACCAGCATCATTGAGGTGACATCTTCTGGCAAGTGTTTTCTGAGAGCACAGAGGCTGTGTTCCAGAGATAGCCAAGGTTGTACCTTGTGCTGTTGCTGGACTTAGTAATGTGTAAGAGTTACCCAGGTGGTACAGGATTTGAAGGCATGCAGGGGTCATGCAGAGCATCTGAGGCACCCCACTGTGTGAGGCCTTGGAAGGCCATTGGTGAAGATGCAGTCTCAGTTGCAATTGATGGCCCAGAATTGAAGGGGTCATGCAAAGGAGTTTAAGCTTGGCACAATGAAGAGTGCCTATGAGAGGCTATCGTTGAAGCTACATTACAGTGGAGAACAACAGCATTTTGGAGATTTCAGTGCCATGAGATGACCACCAAGAACAGCAGCAGCAGTGGAGTACAAGCAGGTGGAGCCTAAAAGACAAGGTGTGTGCTACAAAGGACAGGGCTAGAGAAGTGACCCAAGCCCTTGGAAGAGCCCAGAAAATCATGAGTTTTATCCAAGACATTGGACAGTTGGAGTTTAATTTTTACTTTTGAATGTGACTGTGCCCTGATATATTTTCCCTCTTGAAGAAAGAAGATTCTTTATTGGAGACCACAGTTAAAAGACTTTGAATTTTAAAAGAGATTAGATATTTTAAAAGGGATTGAACTTTTAATATGTAAAGACTGTGGGATTTTAAAGTTGTTTAGATCTTGGGGATGAATAAGAAACTAAGGGTTAAGGCTTACTAGTGATGTGTTTTGTGTCAAGTTGACAAGGTGTCAATTATACTGGCTAGTTTTGTGTCAACTTGACACAGCTGGAGTAATCACAGAGAAAGGAGCTTCAGTTGGGGAAATGCCTCCAGGAGATCCAGCTGTAAGGCATTTTCTCAAGTAGTGATCAAGGGGGGCAGGTCCCCTTGTGGGTGGTGCCATCTCTTGGCTGGTAGTCTTGGGTTCTATAAGAGAGCAGGCTGAGCAAGCCAGGGGAAACAAGCCAGTGAAGAAGATCCCTCCATGGCCTCTGCTTCAGCTCCTGCTTTTTGACCTGCTTGAGTTCCAGTCCTGCATCCTTTGGTGATCAACAGCAGTATGGAAATGTAAGCCGATTAAACCCTTTCCTCCCCAACTTGCTTCTTGGTCATGATGTTTGTGCAGGAATAGAAACCCTGACGAAGACGGTATTTATAATTCTTAATTTATTAATACTAATACATTAAATATTTTCGATAAATATTTCTAGTCTATGATTCAGTTACAACTAAGTCTTTATATTTAATACAAAAATTCTTTTCAGTTGCAGACAATGAAAGGATGGTGAAGGCCACTTTAGTTCGAGTAAGCACTTAGAACCAGAGTGTACTTCACTTTTGTTTTGTCAAAAAGATAGCCCCCTAGGCTCAGATTTTGAAACTTGGTCCATAGTTGGGGGGCACTGCTCAGAAAGGTTTAAGAGGGGAGTGTCATCATGCTGGAGGAAGTATGTCACTGGTGGTGAAATTAGAAATTATATAACCTCACCGTGTTTTCTCTCTCTCTCTCTCTCTCTCTCTCTCTCTCTCTCTCTCTCTCTCTCTCTCTCTCTCTCTCTCTCTCTCTCTCTCTGCTTTGTGCTCCTCATAAAATATGTGATCACTTAAATTCTTGCTCCTCCCTCCATGCTCTCTATGCTTGCTGCCTGCTGCTTGCTCCCCATACTCATAGAATCTTATCCTTAAAGTATTTCATAATTTTTTGTTGTTGTTTATGAAAAAGTAAGTGATAGATAAACTAATCTTATTCATGAAGACAACACACTCTAACTGCCTTCCAAAGATTCCATCTTCTATTGCCACCAGATTAAGATTTAAGATGTTAACGAGTGAAATTTTGAGGGGGATGAATATTTGATCAGTTACAATTTGTATCATGTAAGTAAAGCTTTGAGAAAAAGCATTAAATTAGTTGTTTTATTTGGCCCATGATTTCAATAGCCAACATTATGGGATAGGGACAACAGGAAAGCTAACTCCATATATGTATTATTGAGAAAGTGACTCTTATAAGAAGTAGAAGTTTCTTGGCATCTTGGAGGAATACAGAGAAAATACTCACTTAAAGACAAGAATATTGATATATATTGGTAAGCATTGGTTGACCATCATTGATAAATATCTGATAAAGATCTTCTCTCAGACACAAAATCCCTTAAGTGTCCTATATTATCTTTGTGTTTTAAAGGCATGTTTATTGAGGTTCAGTCTGTTGGTATATATTTTAATGGTAAATTCTATGCCAAAAAGTCTAGGCCTATATAAGTGATCTCAGGTTTATATGTTGGGAGCAAACTTGTTTGAACATTAACTGCATTAAGTGCTTGCTGGAATAAAGTCTTGGCCTCTGTGGGAAAAGTACTAGCCAAGCTGAGTACAAATAGCCATAGATCCTGAAGTCAGTGGAGAACAAATAACTATAAATCTTGTAGATAGATGCCTAATAACCCATTCTGTCCTGACAGCTGAACTGTTTATCCAGACAATATCTTGTTCCTGTGAACAGGTGCATTACCCAGAGACAAAACAACCCCCCTTCACTCCCCTTCTTGCTCCTATGAGTATATAACCTGTGTGGGAAAAATAAAAATTTGTCAGCTTGATCAGGACTCTTGACTTGCTGTCTGTTCTTCGCATTTCTTGTCCCCCATTCTCTTCCAGGTGCCCCTCAAGTCTCTGTTCGAGTGTCCTGGGGCTCAGGACATTTAAGAGCCTTTGTTGTGCAAACCTTGTTCCTTGATTTAGAACTATTGGTTAAATAAAAGTGGCTATAGTCAATTACTCAAGGGATTAAAATTAGGTGGGTTTGGAATGACCTGGTTGAAGAACAGACCATGAGGGGGAGATGGTGAAGGAGAGAAAAGCCCCCATACATTAGGGGAGTCAGAAAAACATGGCCCAGAGGGCTAGCCAATTGGAGTTAAGTAAAGCCAAGATGAAACAAAGTAAGTAATAACTCTGGGTTATTAATAGGAAAGTAAATTTTAATAGAATAGAGGGAAGATATTTGCCCAGAAGTTGTGATGATTAGGCTTATTATAAACATAAGATTATATGTGCATTTTATTCCACAACAAAATGGCCAAATGTTGGGTAGAAGCCCCAGAATGAGATTAATAGTTTCTAGAACATGTTTCCTCATTCATCCAGATGTATACCACACAGAGAGAGAGAGAGATCATCTTTAGTTTCAGGACACTAGTTGAAATGGGGCAACAAACAGCTCATCCCCTAAGTTATTCTTGTGCCTACTAAACAACTGAGCATTTTATCATTCTTTTTATCATACTCTCATGAGCTATCTATATGATGACAATCAAATTTCAATTTTTATCTAATTGATTTGATCCAATGCTATACTTGGAACAAATAACAGTTTATATTTGTATTTTACAAATGTAAAACATGTCTTCCTAATAAGGTAACATCTAGGATAACATTTGAAGCATGCTGAACATATATAATAATTTACATATTTTCAAAAATATTCACATACTAAATAATAGCATGTTAAATTTTTTGTTTTTCTTTCTGTTTCCATTTGAGTTGAATTGAAACAATTCAATTTTAATAAATTCCATGTTAAATACTTTAATTTTAAGTTCTTTCACTGTTTTACATAGAAAAAAGAGTGATGTTAAAGTCATAAAATATCTTTTAAATTTCTTGTATTTCCCAAAGTAAAACTTTTGTCACTTTATATTGTCCAGAAAATAATACAATTAGACTGGTTAAGAATTGAAATAATATGCACAGCTAATAAACCATAGATAGAGACTCAGTGTTCTTTCTTCAACACTAAATTGCTTCCTGCATGTTTTAGGCAAGAGATCAAAATGTATAGCATTACAATAAGTGCATTCTAAATCCATAAAAGAAAGCTCTATTGGAAACATACACCATAGAGGAAACTAACAGTTTCTATTTCTACAGTTAAATAGCTTTTTACCGTATTAGGGGAAGTGATGATTACCAATGAAAACAGAAATTACATGAATAAGATTTTTGAAGCAGAGATTATTTAGAAAAAATGTTAAAGAATATGAAACTATACTTCTCTGTATTAGTAGTAACCATCAAATATAGACACTCTGTTAGGGAAACACATATACGAGTTTGGAAGGAGAACCATAAATACAGACTTCAGTATGAAATCCATGTAACAGTGATGGGAAAGAAATCATTTGACTAATTAAAGTGAGTTAAATAAATTGAATTAAACAATTCTTTAGTGCCTCTAGAATCAATGAGTGGGATTCTTTATTGGCTTGATACTTTTTTTAAGTTTTGGATACTTTCACTGTAGTGAAATGTTTCTTCATTTTAAAAGTAACATGGTAATTCTTCACAACATTGTATCAGTTCAGGATGAGAACAGATGGAATTTGGAAACAGTTGACAGAAAGGGAACAGGGTACATGGGACCCTAGATAAGCAAATTGTTTTGACACAGCAATAACATTGCTACCATTGTCAACAAACAAAATATAGCAAAGGATTGAAATGCCAACATTGTGTTGACAGTTCTTGTCATAGAGTGCTGAAGTGAGATAAATAAATTGAATTAAACAATATTTTAGTGCCTCTAGAATCAATGAGTGGGATTCTTTATTGGCTTGATATTTTTTCATAATTAAATAAAAATAGGCAATTGAAAGTTACTGTTATAAGTCAAAAAACATTATTGAATGAAGTATTATTATACTCTCTTAGTCTGAAATGAAAATTATAGAAAAAATAACAGTAGTTATATAATAATTTAAACACCATCAAAAGTGCTTTCAAAACTAAAGTCACATCTATTATATTTCAACAGACATAAAAACTGCAACAGTTTGGAAAACTATTTCCAGATTCTGTGATCATGCTTCTTAATTTGTAAAGCTGGAAAAAATGAGTTTGAAAAATTAATTAATTTTTGTATTCTAACAGGCTAGCCATTGCATATTTAGATTCTGTTAGACTGTCAATTTCATTGAAAATTAATCCAATTAATGAGTAATTCTTACTTCATTATTTTAAGAGATAATGTGTAGAAGCAGTCATTACATGTTGCAATATGAAGAAAGTCAATTTCAATTATTTAAAACATAAATGCCAAAAGGCATTTATAACTATATTCATCAAATTAATTCATATCAAGTTTTTTTTTCTCTTGGATTCTAAAAATGGGAAGACAGTCAATTATATCATGGCATTCTTTTAGACTAGATACAAGATAGTTTAAAATGGTCAACTCTCAAGATAGTGAATAATTTCTAATATGATAATTTCAATCTGAAAGCAATGATCATTTTCAATACTATTATTTTGATAATTTGATGTATAATCTCATGGCAAAATCATTGTCCCTATATGTAAATAAACTTATGGATATAGTTCTTAATGTAATATCATTTTTGGATGAATATATATGGAAAGAACATTAATATATAGAGAAAAGTTTATTGAAATGAAAATAATTAAAAGTTTACATCTCATTTCTTAGTTTTGGAATTATTTTTAAAATTTATTATTATTGTGTAACTTCAGACCATTTTTTGACATTACATAATGTACTTTGAGTACATTCTAGGCCTAGGGTAGCAGACTAACAGAGACTGGAAGCTGAAGCATTCGAGGTTCAGGCTTACAGAACTTAGATTGTATGGAGGCTAAAAATTTCCAGGCCAAGGCCTAGTGATAATTGTAACAGAGATAGAAATGCTGTGGGCTCAGCTCAAGCCATGGATTAATAAAACATTGATAAGGCTTTCATTTTATCCTCTCACCTGAGAAAATAAATGTTGCATTTACATACAAGTAACATAATACAGATTGAGTATATCACATTTACAAATATACATTTATACATTCTATAATAATTTGTAAAGGAACATGTTCATTAGCTTATTCTTTTCTGTCTTTTGATATTACCAAGACATTGCTGGATGCTCTCATCAACCCACCATCATGTCAAAGTTAGAGACTAACAAGGAGCCAGGACAACTTCAGAAGCTGTTCTTCAGAGGACTGAGCATTGAAACAACCGATGAGACTCTGAGGAGCCATTTGAGCAATGGAGAACACTCAGTGGCTATGTGGTAATGAGATCCAATCACTTACAGATTCAGGGGCTTTGGGTTTGTCACATATGTCACTGTGTAGGAAGTGGATGTTGCTATGACTACAAGACCACATAAACTGGATGGAAGAGTTGTGGAACCTAAGAGAGCTGTATCAAGAGAAAATTCTTAGGGATGAGGTGCCCACCTACCTGAGAAAAATATATTTATTGATGGTAGTAAAGAAGACACTAAAGAACATTATCTACAAGATTATTTTGAGCAGTATGGAAAAATTGATTTGACTGAAATTATAGCTGACATAGGCAGTGGAAAAAAGAATGGCTTTGCTTTTATCATCTTTGATAACCATGACTCTCTGGATATGGTTGTTATTCAGAAATACCATTCTGTGAATTGACACAACTGTGAAGTAAGAAAAGCTCTGTCAAAAGAAAATAGAAATGCTTCTTCCAGTCAGAGGTTGATGTGGTTTCATAAACTTTGGTGGTAGTGGTGGAGGCAGTTTTGGTGGCAATGGCAATTTTGGTGGAGGAGGAAATTTCAGTGGTTGTGGTGGCTTTGGTGGCAGCCAGGGTAGTGGTGAATATGGTGGCAGTGGGATGGTTATACTGGATTTGGTAATGATGAAAGCAATTTTGGAAGATTTTGGCAATTAATACAGTCTCCTAGATTTGAACCAATAAAATTAGGAAAGTTTGGAGGCAGGAGCTCTAAACCTTATAGTAGTAGAGGCCAGTACTTTGCTAAACATGAAACCAAAGTGGCTATTGAGGTACGAGCAGCAGAAGTAGCTATGACAGTTTCAGGGTGTTCTAATTACAGCCAGAAAACAATGCTTATCAGGATAGGAGAGCCAGAGAGGTGACAGGAAATCTACAGGTTACAACAGATTTCTGAACTTAGCAAGGCACAGTGGTGTCAGGGTCTAGCTGCTACAAAGAAAACATGTTTTAGACAATGCTCATGTATATGGGCAAACCCTCCAGTACTGTATTTGTGACTAACTGTATAAAAGATTATTTTCATTTCTATTCCATGGAAAAATAAAGCATTCCAACACAAGGTTTTCCTGTAGACCTTTCTTCACCCATGCTGTTGATTACTAAATTTAATAGTCTCATCATGATGCTGCATACATGTGACCTTTTTTCTTGAGACACAGAGGATTCTCTGTGTATCCCTGGCTATCCTGGAACTCACTCTGTAGACCAGGCTGGCCTCAAACTCAGAAATCCTCCCAAGTGCTGGGATTAAAGTCATGTGCCACCACTGTCCGACGACTTTAAAAACAACAATGTGATATGTAAAGTTAGATGGCTACTCTGAAGCCATCTTGGTAAATTTTCCCATCAGTGTAAAGTTAGAATTCCTTCAGGATGGTACCAAGTTCCATTTGGAATTTATTTATGGTTGGTTGGATGGAGAAATCATTGTCTCCAAAAATCTTGGTATTGTTAAACTGCCAATTACTATTGTAAATTTAATGAATTTCACCATTGAAAGGGCCATAACAAGCCAGGTCACAATTTGGTTATCAAATGGTTGTTGGACCACTCTGTGTAATATCAAAATTAAATAATATTATCATATAAAATAACACATGGGAATAAAGCTTATATATCATCTTTTATCATGTGTAATCAATAATTGATTTAATTATTTTGAAAAATAATAATTTGTGAATAAGAGGTCATGAGTGTGAAACAGAGCAAACACAGATATTCCTAGAGTATTTGGAGGGAGCAAATGGAAGAAATATATGTATTTACAGTCTCAAAGACACAAATATTAAAAAGATTGGGCATAAGAATAAACTCTGGATAGCGCCATAAGTGAAGTATAAGCAAAATTAAGGAATTTTAAAACACCACATGGAAATCTACTATTTCATAATCATATTAAAATATAATAAATGAAAGAGTTTGGTTCATGAATTTCCTAGTAGTTCTGTGCTCTGGAAAGATCATGGCCCTGAGGGTATATGACTTACTCACCTGCCAAAGACACATTATTCCCAAGATGGACCAGAATACAGTTTCTACTGCTGCATTCAACAGATAGCTTTTATCATTGGACTCCTCCCAAAAGCCATGTGAGAGATGGCTTAGAAATGGCACTGAGAGGAGGAAACCGGTATAGAAGCAAGTTAAGTGGAAACAGAAGCAGCTTAAAACAGTCATTTACTGAATAACATATTTGAAAAGCTACTGCTGATTAGTGTTGGATGAAGCCTGCTATTGTTTAATTTCAATAAATAAATAAATAAATAAATAAATAAATAAATAAATAAACGTAACCCTTCAAGTAGACACCAGTTTCTTTGCTTCACACCACTCTGAGCTGACCAGAACAAATGCTTTTATAGAATCTTGAAAGGTCTTCTGAGTGAAATGACACTCCCATCCACAGATGAGTGCTGGTCTTTGGCTTGTTGCACACAAGAACAGACAATTTGGTGAAATTCAAGTTAGCTCAGAACTCTTAAGTTAGAGCAAGTAAGCCCTGGATTCAATCCCTAGCATAACTCACACAATTACTTCTGAAAGAAGAACAAGCAAAACTTTAAGCAACGCTAAACATAAAAGAAGGAGTGAAAATATAAATGTGCCATCCATAGTAAATACATCCTTGTAGCTTATCAATAAACTGTAAAGAATTTAAAATAAATAAATAAATAAATAAATAAATAAATAAATAAATAAATAAATAAATAAATCAGGTCCATGTGCACAAAGGAGAGGCATGGACTGCAAAAGCAACAAAGCTTCTAGGACAGGGTCCCTTCAGGCCTTCATCCTCAGACAGGAAGAGGAGCTGATCCTCAGACTGAAGTGCACCTTCCCTGCCAGAGGAGAGCTTAAATACAGGGAGTACTCTGACCCCTGAGACTCAGGGAAACCTAGTATTCCAGGAATGCTGACAGAGGCTAACAGACTCACAGAAGGAACAAGCTCCAGCCAGAGACAGCTAGAACATCTAACACCAGAGATAATCAGATGGCAAAAGATAAATGTAAGAATCCTAATAACAGAAACCAAGACCACTCAGCATCATCAGAACCCACTACACCCATGACAGTGAGTCCTGGATATCCCACATACCAGAAAAGCAAGATTCAGATTTAAAATGGTATCTCTTGATGCTGGTAGAGGATTTAAGAAGGATATTAGTAACTGCCTTAAAGAAATGCAAGAAAACACAGCTAAACGGTTACAAGTCCTTGAAAAGGAAACACAAAAATCCTTTCAAGAATTACAGGAAAACACAACACAAACATGGACAAAACAATCAAAGAAAAGGAAAAAGGCCTATAGAACTCCAAATAGACTGGGCCAGAAATGAAATTCCTCCTGAGACACAATAATCAGAAGAACAAATGCACTAAATTAGGACAGAATATTGAAAGCAGTAAGGGAAAAAGATCAAGTAACATATAAAGTCAGACCTATTAGAATTACACCAGACTTCTCACCAGAGACTATGAAAGCCAGAAGATCCTGGACAGAAGTTATACAGACCCTAAGAGAACACAAATGCCAGCCCAGGCTACTATATCCAGCCAAACACTCAATTACCATAGATGGGGATACCAAAGTATTCCATGACAAAACCAAATTCACACAATATCTTTCTACAAATGCAGCCCTTCAAAGGAAAATAAAGGGAAAACTACAATAAAAGGAGAGAAACTATGAACCAGAAAAGGCAAGAAAAAATGAATTAATCAAGGGAACAACTAAACCAGGGGCTGGTTGTTTGAGAAAATCAACAATATAGACAAACCCTTAGCTAGACTAACTAGAGGGCACAGGGACAGTATCCTAATTTACAAAATCAGAAATGAAAATGGAGACATAAAAAGAGAACATGAGGAAATCCAAAACACCATCAGATCATACTACAAAAGGCTATACTCAACAAAACTGGAAAACCTGGATGAAATGGACAACTTCCTAGATACCAGATACCAAAGTTAAATCAGCATCAGATTAACCATCTAAACAGTCTCATATGCCCTAAAGAAATAAAAGCAGTCATTAATAGTCTCTTGACCTAAAAAGCCAAGGAACAGGTGGGTTTAGTGCAGAGTTCTGTCAGACTTTCAAAGAAGACCTAATTCCAATTCTCCTCAAACTGTTCCACAAAATAGAAACAGAAGGTACTCTACCCAATTCATTCTATGAAGCTACAATTACTCTGATACCTAAACCGTACAAAATGCCAACAAAGAAAGCAAACTTCAGACAACTTATGAATATCGAGGCAAAGTACTCAATAAAATTCTCACAAACCCAATCCAAGAACACATTAAAATGATCATCCATCATGAACAAGTAGGCTTTCTCCCAGGGATGCAGAGATGGTTTAATATATGGAAATCCATCAACATAATCCACTATATAAACAAACTAAAAGACAAAAACCACNTGATCATCTCATTAGATTCTGAGAAAGCATTTGACAAAATCCAACACCCCTTCATGAAAAAAGACTTGGAAAGACCAGGAACTCATGGCCCATCCCCAAACATAATAAAAGCAATATACAGCAAACCAGTAGCCAACATCAAGCTAAATGGAGAGAAACTTGAAGCAATCCCACTAAAATCAGGGACTAGACAAGGCTTCCCACTTTCTTCGTGCCTATTCAATATAGTAACTGAAGTCCTAGCCAAAGCAATTTGAAAACCAAAGGAGATCAAGTGGAAAAGAATTGGACAGGAGGAAGTGAAAATATCACTATTTGCAGAAGATATGATAATATATAGTAACCCTAAAAATTACACCAGAACTTCTGAACCTGATAAACAACTTAACTGTAGTAGCTGGATATAAAATTAACTCAAACAAATCAGTGGCCTTTCTCTACAAAGAAGGATAATCAGGATGAAAAAGAAATTAGGGCAACAACACCCTTCACAATAGTCAAAAATAATATAAAATACCTTTGTTTGACTCTAACTAAGGAAGTGAAAGATCTGTAAGATAAGGACTTCATGTCTCTGAAAAAAGAAATTGAAGAAGATCTCATAAGATGGAAAGATGTCCCATGCCAATGGATTGGTAAAATTAAAATAGTAAAAATGGCTATCTTGCAAAAAGCAATCTACAGATTCAATGTAATTCCAATCAAAATTCCAACTCAATTCTTCAACGAGTTAGAAAGGGCAATTTGCAAATGTATCTGGAATAACAAAAAACCTAGGATAGCAAAAATTATTCTCAACAATAAAAGAACCTATGGTGGAATCACCATCCCGACCTCAAGCCAGAGCAATTGTGATAAAAAACAAACTGCATGGTACTGGTTCAGCAACAGACAGGTAGATCAATGGAATAGAACCGAAGACTCAGAAATGGAACCACACACCTATGGTCACTTGATATTTGACAAAGGAGCTAAAACAATCCAGTGGGGAAAAAAGCATTTTCTTTATTATTACTATTATTATTATTATTATTATTATTATTATTATTATTATTTTAAATTTTTTCTTCATTACATTTCAAATGCTATCACCAAAGCCCCATATACCTCCCCAACTTGCACCCCTATACACCCACTCCTGCTTCCAGGCCCTGGCATTCCCCTGTACTGAGGCATATGATCTTCGGAAGACCAAGGGTCTCTCCTCCCATTGATGGTTGACTAGGACATCCTCTGCTACATATGCAACTAGAGACACAGCTCTGGGGGGTACTGTTTAGTTCACATTGTTGTTCCTCCTATATGGTTGCAGAACCCTTAGTTCCTTGGGTACTTTCTCTAGCTCCTTAATTAGGGGCTCTGTGCTCCATCTGGTAGATGACTGTAATCATCCACTTCTGTATTTGCCAGGCAATGGCATAACCTCACAAGAGAGAGCTATATCAGGGNCCTGTCAGCAAAAACTTGCTGGCATATGCAATAGTGTTTGCGTTTGGTGGTTGTATATGAGATGGATCCCTGAGTGGGGCAGTCTCTGTATGGTCCTTCCTTCTATGTCGGCTCTGAACATGTTAGCTGTAACTCCTTCCATGGATATTTTGTTCCCCATTCTAAGAAGGAAGGACGTATCCACACTTTGGTCTTCCTTCTTGAGTTTCATGTGTTTTGCAAATTGTATCTTGGATATTTTAAGTTTCTGGGCTATCCACTTCTCAGTGAATGCATATCATATGTGTACTTTTGTGATTGGGTTACATAACTCAGGATAATATGCTCCAGATCCATCCATTTGCCTAAAAAATTTCATGAATTCATTGTTTTTAATTGCTCAGTAGTACTCCATTGTGTAAATGTACCACATTTTCTGTATCCATTCCTCTGTTTAGGGGAATCTGGGTTCTTTCAAAATTCTGGCTATAATAAATAAGACTTCTATGAACATAGTGGAACATGGGTCCTTATTACAAGTTGGAAGATATTCTAAATATATGCCCAGGAGAGAAACTGCTGGATCTTCCAGTAATACTATGTCCAATTTTCTGAGGAACTGCCAGACTGATTTCCAGAGTGGTTGTAACATCTTGCAATCCCACCAACAATAGAGGAGTGCCCCTCTGTCTCTACATCCTCTTCAGCATCTGATGTCACCTGAATTTTTGATCTTAGCCATTCAGACTGGTGTGATGTGGAATCTCAGGGTTGTTTTGATTTGCACTTCCCTGATGAGTAATATCTTGAACGTATTTTCAGGTGGTTTTCAGCCATTCAGAATTCCTAAGTTGAGAATTCTTTGTTTAACTCTGTACCCCATTTTTAATAGGGTTATTTGATTTTCTGGAGTCCATCTTCTTGAGTTCTTCATATATATTTAATATTAGTCCCCTATCAGATTCAGGATTGGTAAAGATCCATTCCCAATCTTTTGGTGACCTTTGGTCTTATTGAGAGTGTCTTTTGCCTTACAGAAGCTTTGCAATTTTATGAGGTCCCATGATTGATCTTACAGCAGAAGCCATTGCTGTTCTGTTCAGGAATTTTTCCCCTGTGCCCATAACTTTGAGGCGTTTCCCCCACTTTATCCTCTATAATTTTCAGTGTCTCTGATCTTATGTGGAGTTCCTTGATCCACTTAGACTTGGGTTTTGTACAAGGAGATAGAATGGATCAATTCTCATTCTTCTACATGATATCCACCAGTTGTGTCAGCACCATTTGTTGAAAATGCTGTCTTTTTTCCACTGGATGGTTTTAGCTCTCTTGTCAAAGATCAAGTGACCATATGTGAGTGGGTTCATTTCTGGGTCTTCAATTCTATTCCATTGGTCTACCTGTCTGTCTCTGTATCAGTACCATGCTGTTTTTATGAGTTACTCTGTAGTACAGATTGAGGTCAGGCATGGTGAATCCACCAGAGGTTCTTTATCACTGAAAATAGTCTTTGCTATTCTAGGTTTTTGGATATTCCAGATGAATTTGCAAGTTGCCCTTTCTAACTCAGTTAAAATTTGACTTGGCATTTTGATGGGGATTGCATTGAGTCTATAGATTGCTTTCGGCAAGATAGCCATTTTTACTATATTAATCCTGCCAATCTATGAACATGGGAGATCTTTCCATCTTCTGAGATCTTCTTCGATTTCTTCCTTCAGACACTTGATGTTCTTATGATACAGATTTTTCACTTCCTTAGGGTTACACCAAGATAATTTATATTATTTGTGACTATTTTAAAGTTGTTGTTTCCTTAATTTGTTTCTCAGCCTGTTTATTCTCTGTGTAGAGAAAGGCCACTGATTTGTTTGAGTTAATTTTATATCCAGCTATTTTACTGAAGCTGTTTATCAGGTTTAGGAGTACTCTGGTGGAATTTTTAGGATCCCTTATATATATACTATCATATCATATAATACCATATCATATCATATCATATTTTGACTTCTTCCTTTCCAGTTTGCATCCCCATGACCTCCTTTTGTTCTCTAATTTCTCTGGCTAGGACTTCAATTACTATACTGAATAGACAGGAAGAAAGTCAGAAGCCTTGTTTAGTTCCTGATTTTAGTTGGATTGGTTCAAGTTTCTCTCCATTTAGTTTGATGTTGGCTACTGTTTTTTTGTATATTGCTTTTATTATGTTTAGGTATGGGACTTTAATCCCTGATCATTCCAAGGCTTTTAGCATGACTGGGTGTGGCATTTTGTCGAATGGGTTCTCAGCATCTAACAAGATGATCAAATGGTTTTTGTCTTTGAGTTTGTTTATATAGTGGATTACGTTGATGTATTTCCTTATGTTAAACCATCCCTGCATCCTTGGAATGAAGCCTACTTGATCATGATGGATGATCGTTTTGATGTGTTCATGGAATCAGTTAATGAGAATTTTATTGAGTGTTTTTGCAATGATATTCTTATGGGAAATTGGTCGTCTGAAGTTCTCTTTCTTTGTTGGGTCTTTATGTGCTTAAGTTATCAGAGTAACTGTGGCTTCATATAATAAATTGGGTAGAATACCTTCTGTTTCTATTTTGTAGAATAATTGGAATTAGGTCTGCTTTGAATGTCTTATAGATCTCTTCACTAAACCACTAGTCCTGTGCTTTTTTTTTTTTTTTTTTATTACTATAACTGACTAACATTTTGGGACAGAATGAGTCCCTGGTGAAGTGAATTGTTTTTTTTTTTTTTTTTTTTTGGTTGGGAAACTATTAATGACTGCTTCTATTTCTTTAGGGGATGTGGAGCTGTTTAGTTCATTTATCTGATCCTGATTTAACATTGGTACCTGGTATCTGTCTAGAAATTTGTCCATTTCATTCAGCTTTTCCAGTTTTGTTGAGTATAGCCATTTGTAGTAGGATCTGATAATGTTTTGGATTTCCTCATGTTCTGTTTTCATGTCTCCATTTTCATTTCTAATTTTGTTAATTGGGATACTGTTCCTGTGCCCTCTAGTTAGTCTGGCTAAGGGTTTATCTATCTTGTTGATTTTCTCAAAGAACTAGCTCCTGGTTTAGTTGATGTTGATTTTTGCATAGTTCTTTTTGTTTCCACTTGGTTGATTTCAGCCCTGAGTTTGATTATATCCTGCCTTCTACTCCTCTTGGGTGAATTTGCTTCCTTTTGTTCAAGAGCTTTCACTTGTACTGTCAAGTTGCTATTGTATGCTCTCTATAGTTTCTTTTTGGACACTATGAGTTTTCCTCTTAGGACTGCTTTCATCATATCCCATAAGTTTGGGTATGTTGTGCCTTCATTTTCATTCAAATCTAAAAATCTTTAATTTCTTTCTTTGTTTCTTCCTAGACCAATGTATCAGCTTCCACATGAATGTTGGATTTTTATTATTTATGTTGTTATTGAATATCAGCTTTTGTCCATGGTGATCTCATAGGATGCTTGGGATAATTTCAATATTTTTGTGTCTGTTGAGACCTGTTTTGTGATCAATTATAGTCAGTTTTGGAGATGGTGCCATGAGGTGCTGAGAAGGAGGTATATTTTTTTGTTTGGGGATAAAATGTTATGTAGATATCTGTTAAATCCACTTGTTTTATAACTTCTGTTAGTTTCAATGTGTCTCTGTTTAGTTTCTGTTTCCAGGATCTGTCCATTGATGAGAGTGGGGTGTTGAAGTCTCCAACTATTATTGTGTGAGATTCAATGTGTGCTTTGAGCTTTATTAAAGTTTCATTAATGAATGTGAATGTCCTTGCATTTGGACCATATATATTCAGAATTGAAAGTCCATCTTGGAAGATTTTACCTTTGATGAGTGTAAAGTGCCCCTCCTTGTCATTTTTGGTAACTTAGGGTTGGAAGTTGATTTTGTTCGATATTAGAATGGCTACTCCAGATTGTTTCTTCAGACCATTTGTTTAGAAAATTGTTTTCCAGACTTTTACTCTGAGGTAGTGTCCGTCTTTTTCCCTGAGGTGGGTTTCTTATATGCAGTAAAATGTTGGGTCCTGTTTATGTAGCCAGTCTGTTAGTCTATGTCTTTTTATTGGAGAATTGAATCCATTGATATTAAAAGATATTAAGGAAAAGTAATTGTTGTTTGTTGTAATTTTTGTTGTTAGAGTTGAGATTCTGTTCTTGAGGCTGTCTTCTTTTAGATTTGTTGAAGGATTACTTTCTTGCTTTTTCTAGGTTTTAATTTCCAACCTTGTGTTGGTGTTTTCCCCTTATTATCTTTTAAAGTGCTGGATTCATGGAAATATATTGCGTTAATTTGGTTTTGTCAAGGAATACTTTGGTTTCTCCATGCATGGTAATTGAGAGTTTTGCTGGGTATAGTAGTTGGGGCTGGCATTTGTGTTCTGTTAAAGTCTGTATGACATCCTTCCAGGATCTTCTGGCTTTCATAGACTCTGGTGAGAAATCTGGTGTAATTCTAATAGATCTACCTTTATATATTACTTGATATTTTTCCCTTACTGCTTTTAATATTCTTTCTTTATTTAGTGCATTTTTTATTCTGATTATTATGTGTCAGGAGAATATTTTTTTTCTGGCCCAGTCTATTTGGAGTTTTATAGGCTTCTTGTATATTCAAGGGCATCTCTTTCTTTAGGTTAGGGAAGTTTTGTTCTATAGTTTTGTTGAAGATATTTACTGGCCCTTTAAGTTGAAAATCTTCATTCTCATCTATACCTATTTTCCTTAGGTTTGGTCTTCTTATTGTGTCCTGCATTTCCTGGATATTTTGATTTAAGATCTTTTTGTATTTTGCATTTTCTTTGATCGTTGTGTCCATGTTCTCTATGGAATCTTCTACACCTGAGATTCTCTCTTCCATCTCTTGTATTCTGTTTCTGATGCTTGCATCTATAGTTTCTGATTTCTTTCCTAGGGTTTCTATCTTCAGAGTTATCTCCCTTTGAGTTTTCTTCATTGTTTCTACTTCCATTTTTAGATCTTGGATGGTTTTATTCAATTCCATCACCCATTTGATTGTGTTTTCCTGTAATTCTTTAAGGGATTTTCTTTTTGTTTCCTCTTTTAGAACTTCTACCTGTTTAGCAGTGTTTCCCTGTAATTCGTTGATGACTTCTACCTTTTAGCCGTGTCCTCCTGTATTTCTTCTTCTTCTTCTTCTTCTTCTTCTTCTTCTTCTTCTTCTTCTTCTTCTTCTTCTTCTTCTTCTTCTTCTTCTTCTTCTTCCTCTTCTTCTCCTCCTCCTTCTTCTTCTTTTGAGACATGGTTTCTCTCTATAGCCCTGGCTGTCCTGGAAATCACTTTGTAGACCAGGCTGGCCTTGAACTCAGAAA
>NC_034613.1:68156576-68160612 GCF_900095145.1 Mus pahari | reverse complement strand
ATTAATGCCCTTCTTAAAATCCTCTACCAGCATCATGAGATATGATTTTAAATCAGAATCTTTCTCTTTGGGTGTGTTGGTGTATCCAGGACTTGATGTAGTGGGCTTCCTGGGTTCTCATGATGCCAAGTGGTCTTGGTTTCTGTTAGTAAAATTCTTACATTTTCTTTTTGCCATCTGGTAATCTCTGCTGTTAGATGTTCTGTCTCTGGCTGGAGCTTGTTCCTCCTGTGATTCTTTATCCTCTGTTAGCACTCCTGGGAGTCCAACTCTCTCCTGAGTCCCAGTCATCAGAGCACCCTCTGCAGGGAATGTGCACAGAAGTCTGGAGCTCAGATACACCTCCTGAGTCCTGGGGTCAGAGCCCTCCCTGGAGGGCAACTCTCTTTTGGTGGGGAAGGTGGGGAAGCCCTCCCTGGAGGGCAACTCTCTTTTGGTGGGGAAAGTGCCCAGGTGTCTGGGTCTCAGCTCTGCCTCCTGTCTGAGCTTGAAGGCCTAAAGGAACCCTGTCCAAGAAGTTCTGTTGCTTCTGCTGCCCACATGCTCTCCTGTGTAGACAGGTCTCAGTGATCTCAAGATCCTGGGTGTGCTAGCACCTGCTGGGTTCGTGCCCAAGATGGCACAAGGCTGGCACTGACCAGAAAGACCCCCAGGCACTGGTCGGGCAGGTTTCCTTTGTCCCTGTTCCTGCTAGCACAAGACCCTCTGGGTTTTGGGAACAGATGTTGCATTCCACTCACCAGTGATCTCAAGTTCCTGGGTGTGCTAGGTTGCCTGCATCATGGAGAGTCCTCTAGGGTCCTTGGGACTCTCCACCAAGTTTGTGCAAAAGATGGCCCATGAACCCCAGCCACTGGTTGGCAGGTTTCCTTTTTCCCTTTTCCTGCTGGTACAAAAAACTCTGGGATTTTTTGGAACAGATGTTGCGTTCTGGCTCACCAATGATCTTAAGGTCCTTGGTGTACTAGGGAACCTGCAGCATGGAGAGTCTTCTGTGGACCTTGGGAACCTTTGCCAAGTTCACACACAAGATTGTGCAGGGCTGGCAACTATGCAAATGAACCACAGCCACTGGTAGGCAGATTTCCTTTGTCCCTGTTCCTGCTGGCACAAGACCCTCTGGGATTTTGTGGAACAGATATTGTGTTCCACTCACCAATGATCTCAAGATACTGTGTGTGCTATAGCACCTGCAATATGGAGAGTCCTCTGGGGACCTTGGGACACTTCACCGAGTTCGCACACAACATCCAGCATTTTCAACAAATGGTGCTGGCACAACTGGTATTTAGAAAGTAGAAGAATGGATATTGATCCATTCTTATCTCCTTGTACAAACTCAAGTCTAAGAGGATCAAGGAACTCCACATAAAGCCAGATACACTGAAACTTATAGAGGAGAAAGCAGGGAAGACCCTCGAACAAATGAGCACAGGGAAAAAAATTCCTGAACAGAACAACAATGGCTTGTGCTGTAAGATCAAGAGTCAACAAATGAGGCCTCATAAAATTGCAAAGATTCTGTAAGGCACAGGACACTGTTAATAAGACAAAAATGCCACCAACAGATTGGGAAAAAAAAAAAAAAACTTTACCAATCCTAAATCTGATAAGGGACTAATATCCAATATATATAAATAACTCAAGAAGTTGGATTTCAGAAAACAAAATAACTCCATTTAAAAATTGGGTACAGAGATAAACAAAAAATTCTCAACTGAGGAATACTGAATGGCTGAGAAGCACCTGAAAAAAAAATGTTGAACATCCTAAATCATCACGGAAATACAAATCAAAACAATGCTGAGATTCTACCTCATACCAGTCAAAAAGGCTAAGATCAAAATTTCAAGTGACATCAGATTCTGGAGATGATGTGGAGAAAGAGGAACACTCCTCCATTGTTGGTGGGATTACAAACACTCTGGAAATCAGTTTGGTGGTTGCTCAGAAAATTGGACATATTTAGACCAGAAGATCCAACAATACCACTCCTGGGCATATATCAGAAGATGTTCCAACTTGTAATAAGTACACATGCTCCTCTATGTTCATATCAGCCTTACTTATAATAGCCAGAAGCTGTAAAGAGCCCAGATGTCCCTCAACAGAGGAATGGATACAGAAAATATGGTACATTTACACAATGAAGTACTACTCAACTATTAAAAACAATGAATTCATGAAATTATTATTCAAGTAGATGGATCTGGAGAATATCATGATGAGTGAGGTAACCCAATCACAAAAGAACACACATAATATGCACTCAGTGGTAAGTGGATATTACCCCAGAAACTTAGAACACTCAAGACACAGTTTGCAAAACTCATGAAACTCAAGAAGAAGGAAGAACAAATTGTGGATACTTTGGTCCTTCTTAGAAGGGGGAACAAAATATCCATGGATGGAATTACAGAGACAAAGTTCAAAGATGAGACTGAATGAAGGGCCATCCAATGACTGCCCAACCCAGGACTCCATTCCATAAACAACCACCAAACCCAGACACTACTGCATATACCAACAAGATTTTGCTGACGGGACCCTGATATAGTTGTCTCCTATGAGGCTGATCCAGTGCCTGGCAAATACAGATGTGGATGCTCAAAGTCATCCATTGGATGTAATACAGGGTCCCCAATGAAGGAGCTAGAGAAAGTACCCAAGGAGCTGAAGGGGTCTGCAGCCCTAAATGTGGAGCAACTAACCAGTACCCCCTGAGCTTGAGTCTCTAGCTGCATATGTAGTATTGACTATTTGAACATCAGTGGGAGGATTGGTCTTGCGAAGATTCTATACCCCAGTATAGGGGAATGCCAGGGCCAGGAAGTGGGAATAGGTGGGTTGGGGAGCAGGGGTAGGGGAATGGTATAGGGAATTTTCAGAGAGGAAACTAGGAAAGGGGATAGCATTTGCAATGTAAATGAGGAAATGAGGAAAACATATGATTGAGAGAGAGAGAGAGAGAGAGAGAGAGAGAGAGAGAGAGAGAGAGAGAGAGTTGAACAGAATAATATCCATGGGTAGGTAATGCTTGCCTAAGAAACCAAGATTTATTAAAACACACCTCAGTACCAGTTGTGGGACATTTCCCTACATATTTCTATATTTATGTAGATTTGAAACGTTAATGTATAGAAAAGTGTCGTGAATGAAGAAATTCATTTTTTTCAATTTCTATATGATTATCTAAAACATTAAATGGCATTTCATAATATTATTATTATGAAACAGCCTTAAGGCTCATTAGAAATAAACCCATTAAGATGCAGTGTTTTCAAGGAATGTTATTCCTATTATTATATGAAATTATTTTCATAATATCTCATATATTTTTATTAATTTGTTTGTATGTATATGAGTATGTGCCTGCATATCTTCTGTGCAGCAGCTGTGTGTAGGTATTTCAGGGTGCCAGAAGAGAGTACTGCATCTCATTAAACTGGAATTGCAGACAGTGGGTAAACATTAAATGGGTGCTAGAAATTTAACCCTGTGCTCTTAATTTCTGATCTACTTCTCCAACCCCTCATATAATTTATAATTTTCTTTCTTTCTTTCTTTCTTTCTTTCTTTCTTTCTTTCTTTCTTTCTTTCTTTCTTTCTTTCTTTCTTTCTTCCTTCCTTCCTTCCTTTCTTCCTTTCTTTCTTTCTTTCTTTCTTTCTTTCCTTTCTTCCTCTCTCTCTTTCTCCCTCCCTCCCCCCTCCCTCCCTCCCTCCCTTCCTCCCTCCCCCTTTCTTTCTTTCTTTCTTTCTTTCTTTCTTTCTTTCTTTCTTTCTTTCTTTCTTTCTTTCTTTCTTTCTTTCACTTTACATCCCAATTACAGCTTTCCCTCATTCCTTTCCTCCCAGTCCCTCAGTGTCACTTCCTCTCTTCCCATTTTCCATCCCTTTCTCATCAGAGAAGTGGAGGCCTCCCATGGATCTAAACCTGCCTTGGCATATCAAGTTGCAGTAGAATTAAATGCATCTTCTTCTTTTTTTTTTTTTTTTTTTTTTTTTTTTTTTTTTTTTTTTTTTTTTTTTTTTTTTT
>NC_034613.1:68135485-68156385 GCF_900095145.1 Mus pahari | reverse complement strand
CACTCTGTAGACCAGGCTGGCCTCGAACTCAGAAATCCACCTGCCTCTGCCTCCCAAGTGCTGGGATTAAAGGCATGCGCCACCACGCCCGGCTTATGCATCTTCTTCTATCAAGCCTTTTGAAGGCTCCTGAGTCAGGTAAAAGGGACTCAGACTCAGGCAACAGAGTCAGAAACATTTCCTGTTCCAGTTGTTAGAGGTCTCACATGAAGGCCAAGCTGCATATTTCCTACATATGCAGGTGGTACCTAGGTACATCCCATGAAAGCTCTTTGATTGGTAGTTCCATCTCTGTGAATTCCTGTGGGTTCAGGCTAGTTGATTCTGTAGATTTTCATATGGTGTTTTAGAACCCTGTGGCTCCTTCAATCATTCCTCCCCCTTTTCAGCACAATTCTCCATGTTCCACCTAATATTGACTGTGGGTCTCTGCATTTGTTTCCATCAGCTATTAAGTAAATCCTCTCAGAGGACAGTTTTACTGGGTCCCTGTCTGCAAGTATAGGAAAGTATCATTAAAAGTGTCAGGGGTGGGCTCTCTCACTTATGGCTTGGGTCTCAAGTTGGGCCAATCGTTAGTTAACCTTCTCTCAATTTCTGCTCCATCCTTACCCCTTTGCATCTTGTAAGTAGGAAAAATTGTGAGTTGAAGTTTTTGTGGGTGTTTTGGTGTTTCTATCTCTCCAATGAATATCTTGCCTGGTTAAATGAAGTGGCTGTTTCAGGATCTATATTGCCCATTGCCCTAACTAAGGTTAGGTTCATCTCCTTAAGTTTCTTGCAGTGTGTTTGTCCTAGGTTTCTAATACATCCAAGAGATGCCACTCCAATCAATCCCAGTTCTTCTCCCTCTTTCATCCCCACTCTTGAAACTGCCCCTCTGTTTTCCTTCTGAAGGCCTCTCACTACCACAAGTATACTTGCTCAACTGTGTTAATAGCAGCTTTATTCCTAATAGCCAGAAACTGGAAACAACCTAGATGTCCCTCAACAAAGAATGGATAAAGAAAATGTGGTACAGTTACACAATAGAGTAATAATTAGCTATTAAAAAACAGAGATATCAATAATTGTGCAGGCAAATGGATTGAACTAGATAATATCCTGAGTGAGGTAACACAGACGCAGAAAGACAAATATGGTTCGTACTCACTTATAGGTGGATATTAGCTATAAAGTACAGGATAATCATGCTATAATCCAAAGACCCAAAGAAGTTAAGTAACAAGGAGTACCTAAGGAAGAATGCTTGAATCTTACTAAAAAGAGAAAATAAAAATGGACATCGTGGAATAAGCAGAGAGAGGAACCTCATATATTTTTCCATTTGCCGCAGATATTAGAGTTTGTTACCAAGACAGTGACAATATCAAATTGTTAAATTAAATGTTATTTTAAACTTGATTAGCAAGCTAGTTTGTAAACTCATTTTTAATACTCTTCGTATTTCCAAAATATTCATATGTTTAAATATTATTTATATTATGAAGTTTTATTTAAAGTTCCTGTAAAATTAAGGTTATAGAAAAATTTAATAAAATCAGTATACATAAAATGAGAAGTTAAGACATTTCCTGGGTAGTTTACCATATTTTAATATACTTCTAGTAAAATACAAACATAAACTTTTTTCTCAGATGAAAAAGCTAAGTGAAATTAGAAAATGGCCTCTTGACATTCTCAATGATACAATAATGGGCTGATTTGAAAATTACTGTTGTTGAAGTTCAGATTCTTCCCAACTGATGCAAAATCATATAAAAGAAAACATTATTTTTAATGACACCAGCCATTAGAAACTATGTAGTCTTTTGTAGAGTTTGTATTTAAGTAAATAAATATACCTGAGGAGGTTTAAATGCACACTGTACTATGCCCAATATCCCAGCCAACCTAATAAATATAAACTCAGTTTACCAGTGTGCCATTCTTTCTATTAAAAGCGAATGAGAGTCAAAGAGTAGCAAAATATGTAAGTTAAACAGAAGAATAATTCTCTTTCTCAATATATCACTTTCAAAGTTTGATGTAGTATGCACACTACAATTGATTATGCCTTTTTATACAAATATTATAAAGTGGCCCTAAATAAAGCTATGCAGACTATTTCAAGCTTTAAAAATATTATGATTATGAATTTATTCTATAACATTCTTTGCTATAACCTTATTTAAAACCTCTCAAAAATCATTCTTTCACCAAAAATTATTTAGTTATCTAACATTTCATAATTATATGACTAGATAGTGCTTTTTAACCCTTAACCTTTTTTTTTCCAGTACTGGTGACCAGATCCAGAACACTATACTTACTGGATGAGTGTTCTTCCACTGAACTAAATCTTAATCTACCTTGGTTTCATGACTTTAAATTTGAACAACTGTAATTTAAAATAAAGAGAACACATATACTGATATAGCATTCAACTCTAAATATCTGAACTAAATAATAATAATAAACTAAATATTAAAATAAATACTTGTCAACCGCTGAACTAAGACAGGGGCCTGGTGGGGATTGGAAGAGGAAGGATCAAGTTGGGGAAGGAGAGATAGAGGGAGAAAATATGAGAGGTTACTTTAATTGGGAGGAGCATTCAGAGGATGATGTGGAAACATACAGCAATGAAAACTTCCTAGAATCTCTAGGGTGAACCTAGCAATGACTCCTAGAAATGAAGGATATGGAATCTGAACTGGACATCTTCTGTAACCAGGGAAGCCTTCCAGTAGTGGGACTGGGACACAAGGACAGTCATAAAACCTTTGACCTATGACCTAAAACCTTTGACCTATGACCTATGATTCCTGCATGATGTGCTGGGGTAATGGTGGCTCAAAATTCGTGGGAGTGGACATCCAATGAATGGTCTAACTTGAGGCCTGCTCCATGAGAGAGTGACTATGCCTAACACTGCCTACGTAGCCAGGACACAGAGAACAAGATTTAGAAACAAACATGACTTGCAAGAAATCAATAAAATTAATGAATGAATACTAATGATACAATGAATTATTTGTGCATTGGCGTCTAGATCAGTTGTCATCAGAAATGCATCCTTGGGCAGCTGATCAGAACATATGCAGAGACCCACAGCCAAACATTGCGTGAACCTCCATGGAAGAGGGTGAGGAAAGATTTTAGAAGCCAAAGAGGAAGAAGACACCTGGAGAATATTGCTCACAGAATCAACTAACTAGGGCTCATAAAGGCTCCCAGAGACCTAACAGACAATTACAGTTCTATGACAGTTCTCTTCATTTATGTTATGTAGCCAGCATTTGCTATCTTCCACTCTTCACCATACTTTTTCTACCCTTTCAACCCTCTAAACCTAGATAAGAGAGAAAAGAAGAATAGAAAAGAAGGGGGCAACATTATTGTTAGACTACTTCCTGATGATGAGGGCCATCAAGTTCCTTGGGGAAAGTTTGAATTTCATCACCAGGATACCTAATTTCTTCTTCTTTCTTCTTTGTGCACAGCTATGTAACAAACCACGACCAACAAAAACCGACAGCAACCAAGCACCAAACAATTCTCACATACCTCTCAGGGCCCTAGCATTTATGTACCCTCAGAAGATTCCCTAGAATTCCAAACATACATAAACACAGAAACGATCTGCCACTGACAAAAATCACACCCCTGAATGAGGCAAATCATAGCTACTGTGTAAAATCAGAAGGAGCCTCATATACCACACCTGGGATTAAAATACAAACATATAATAATTCTGTATATTTTTAAGAAACCAAAATTCCCAAATTGTCACATATTTTTATGGTTGTTTGGCTTAGGGTTTTGTGGGACTCATAACAGTAGAAGCAGTGGCCATCGCTGTCTCTTTTGCCTTCTCTTGAGACCATTTCTGCTAATTGGGTTGCCTTTTCCAGCTTTGATAGGAAGATTTGTGCCTAGCTTTGTTGTTATCTTGCTATGCTATGTTCAATCAATATTCCTGGGAGGTCTGCTCTTTTCTGAACATAAAAGTTGGAGCAGTGAATCTGGAGAAGTGTGGAGGTGGGAGGAGAGACCTGGGAGGAATGGAGGTTTGGGTAACTGTGGTTGGATTATAGTTTATGAGAGAAGAATAAATAAAAAGAAAAAAGGAATTGCATTTGATTAATGTCATCTATCTCAGTAATACATATGATCTAAAATACATTTCCTCTTTTCATGTTTTTTTCAATACTTACTGAACCATTTTATTAATAATGATAAATATTTAAATAAATGTATTTCAAGTATGCTTATGAAAATGTAAACAGGATACTATCAGACAAACCACTATAAATATAAAAAGCAACCTAAAACTCATTACATATTTTACTCTACACCAAGAAATATGCAGTAGAAAATTTTGCTGCAAAGAATCACCTTCTTGAATTTTTCAACCTAATCTTCCAAAATGGAGAAGTAGTATATGGCTACTTAAGCATGACATTGTTTGCTGTTAGTACAACTCTGATAAGATTTGGGTTTTTTTTATGCATTCTCTAAAGCAAATGAGCTTTTAAACATGCTGGCTATAATACAAGTTTTAGAGTTTATTTTTGAATTCTTTTTAGACATGTATGATTGTAGTGGCTATTCTAGGTTGTCAACGTGACTATATCTGGTATGAACTACAATCCAGAATTGGAAGGCTCACCAGTGACCCTAACCTGGAGGCTGGGAGATAGAAGTTTTCTTACCTGGATCTTGGTATGGAGATCTTGAGGCCTGGTGGTTATGGACTCCAGAAGATTAAGACAGGGAGATCTCCGAGTTCAGGTCATCTGAGATTAAAGTTATGGTTCCACACACCTTTAATCTGGGCTACACCTTCTGCTGGAGACTATATAAGGACATTGGAGGAAGGAGGGCTCTGTCTCCTTTGCCTGCTTGCCATGTGGGACTGAGCAACTGCTAAATCCTTGGACTTCCATTCACAGATGCTACTGACCATTGTTGGGAGTTGGACTGCAGACTGTAACTCATCAATAAATTACTTTACTATATAGATACTACACATAAGTTCTGTGACTCTAGAGAACCCTGACTAATACAATGATGATACTTAAAATTCAAGATTTTTGGAAGGAAAAGCCCATTAACAACTACATAGTAAGTTTCAGACCAGGATTTACTACTTGGAACCAATTTCAAAACAAAATTCTTCAAAAATCTTGTCTCTTCTCTTACCTAAATAAAGCTGAAATACTTCTACTATGCTTGAATTAGTCAGTCTTTCAAAAAAAAAAAAAAACCAGTGAGGATAAAGACTAACAAAGCACTGCAGAATGCTTTTAAAATTATTTACATTCCCTGCACATGAGTGGATTTGTAAAGCATTGGAAGAGGCTGTGTGTGCTCTATGTTCTTTGTTGTAGAGATTTTGCCACCACATAGCATAGGTTCTAAGTGATGCTCTGCCACTCAAAGCTGTAATTTTTTCTTTAAATTAGTTCTCCTCTCTCTGGTAAACCTCATTATGATGGAAGAATGGTGGAAATCTAACTATCAACAGAATACTTCAAGTATTTATTAAATATCTCCCTTACTTATGTTTCCTTTCCAAATGGGATGTAAGTGCACTTGAGAATATTTTCAAGGGTATGTTGGTCTGTATAAGTTAGAAAAGGAGGAATTATTTCTTTTTATTTTTAAAAAGAAATAATTTATTTTCCACCTTCTCTTCTATTGGATTCAGTGTATCTGGTTTTATGTTGAGGTCCTTGATCCATGTGAACTTGCACTTTGTGCAAGGTAAAAAATATGGGTCTATTACATTCTTCTACATATAGACAGACGGCTAGACCAGCACCATTTATTGAAGATGCTTTTTTTGTATTGTATATCTTTTGGCATCTTTGTCAAAGATCAAGTGTCAGTAATGTATGGTTTTATTTCTGGGTCTTCAATTCTATTCCATTGATCAACATGTCTGTCTCTGTACCATGCAGTTTTATCACTCTTGCTCTGCAGTAAAGCTTGAGGTCAGGGATGGTGATTCCCCCATCCATTTTTTTTTATTGTAAAGAATCATTTTCACTATTCTGTTTTTTCACTTTCTAGATGAATTTGAGATTTGCTCTTTCCATGCCATTGAAGAGTTGTGTCAGGATTTTGATGGGGATTGCAGTGAATCTATAAGTTGCCTTTGCTAGGAAAGCCATTTTTACTGTGTTAATTCTGCCAAGCCATGAGCATGAAAGAACTCTCCATTTTCTGAAATCTTATTCAATTTCTTTCTTGAGAGACTTGAAATTATTGTCATATAGGTCTTTCCCATGTTTAGTTAGAGTTACCCCAAGATATTTTATATTATTTGTGGCTATTGTGAAGGAAGTTGTTTCCCTAATTTCTTTCGCAGCCTGTTTATCTTTTGTATAAAGGAAGGCTCCGGGTTTATTTGAGATAATTTTATATCCAGCCACTTTGCTGAAGTTGTTTATCATCTCCAGAAGTTCTCTGGTAGAATTTTTGGGGTCGCTTATGTATACTATCATATCATCTGCAAATAGTGATACATTTATTTCTTCTTTACCAATCTGTATCCCCTTGAACTCTTTTTGTTATCTTATTGTTCTAGCTAACACTTCCAGTACTATATTGAATAGATATGGGGAGATTGAGCATCCTCGTCTGGTCTCCGATTTCAGTGGTATTACTTGAAGTACATCTTCATTGAATTTGATATTGGCTGTTGGTTTGCAACAAATTGCTTTTATTATGTTTAAGTATGGGCCTTGAATTCCTGATGTCTCCAATAATTTTAACATTAACTGTTGTTATATTTTGTCAAATGCTTTTTCTGCATCTAAGGAGACGTTCATGTGATTTTTTTTTCTTTAAGTTTTTTTTGGTTACTTTTTATTTTTTATTATTTACATCTTTATTTACATTTCAAATGTTATCCTCTTTCCTGGTTTCCCTTCCCAAGACCTCCTCCCCTTATACCCACCTCCATCCCCCTGTACACCAAACCACCATTCCCATTTCCTGGTCCTGGCATTTCCCTACACTGGGGCATAGAGATTTTTATAAGACCAAGGGCCTCTACTTCCATTGATGACCTACTAGCCCATCCTCTGCTACATATGAAGCTGGAGCCATGAGTCACACCATGTGTACTCTTTGGTTGGTGGTTTATTCCCTGAGAGCTCTGGAGGTACTGGTTAGTTCATATTGTTTTTCCTGTTATGGTGCTGCAAACCGCTTCAGCTCCTTGGGTCCATTCTCTAAGTCATTAATTGGAGACCCTGTGCTCAGTCCAATGAACGGCTGTGAGCATCCACTTCTGTTTTTGTCAGGAACTGGCAGAGCCTCTCAGGAGACAGCTATATCAGGATCCTCTCATCAAGCACTGGTTTATTTTTATAGTGGGTTAAGTTAGTAGATTTTTCACATATTAAAGCAACCTTGCATCCCTGAGATGAAACCAATTTGGTCATGTTGACTGAAGGTTTTATTGTGTTCCAGGATTTGGTTTGCAAGCATCTTATTGAGTATTTTTACATCGATATTCATAATCAAGATTGGTCTGAAGTTCTCTTTTTTGGTTGAATCCTAGTTTGGTTTAGGTATCAGAGTAATTGTGACTTCATAGAATGAGTTATGTAGTGTTCCTTCTTTTTCTATTTTATGTAATTGTATGAGGAAAATTGATATCATGTCTTCTTTGATAGTCTGATAGACTGTTGCACTAAATCTATCTGACCCTAGGCTTTTTGGTTGGGATGTTTTTAATGATTTCTATTTCCTTGTGTGATATGTGTCTGTTTAGATATTTTACCTGCACTTGATATAACATTGTGTACTGGCTAATTTTGTGTCAACTTGACACAGCTTGGTATTATCACAAACAAAGGAATTTCAGTTGGGGAAATGCCTCCATGAGATCAGCTGTAAGGCTTTTTCTCAATTAGTGATCAAGCAGGTGAGGTCCCCTTGTGGGTGGTCCATCTCTGGGCTGGTAGTCTTGGGTTCTATAAGAGAGCAGGCTGAGCAAGTCAGGGGAGGCAAGCCAGTAAAGAACATACATCCATGGCTTCTGCATCAGCTCCTACTCCCTGACCTGCTTGAGTTCCAGTCCTGCATCCTTTGGTGATCAACAGCAGTATGGAAATGTAAGCCGAATAAACCCTTTCCTCCCCAACTTGCTTCTTGGTCATGATGTTTGTGCAGGAATAGAAACCCTGACTAAGACACTTTGGTGTGTGACATCTGTCTAGAAAACCATCCATTTCATCTGGATTTTCAAGTTTTATTGAGTATAGGCTTTTATAGTATGTTTTCCTTTAGTCCTACTTAGTTGATTTTAGCCCTGAGTTTGGCTATTTCCTGCCTTCTACTCCAGGTATGATGTGGCAAAATTTTCATTAAATTCTAGGAAGTCTTTAATTCTTTTCTTTATTTCTTCCCTGCCCAAGTTGTCATTGAGTAAGGAGTTGTTCAGTTTCTACCTATATGTGGGCTTTCTGTATCATGTGCTATTATTGAAGACCAGACTTAGGCCATGGTGATCTAATAGGATGTATGATATTATTTTAGTCTTCTTGTATACGTTGAGGGTTGTTTTGTGACCAATTATATGGTCGATTTTGGAGAAGGTACCATGAGGTTTTGAGAAGAAGTATTCTTTTCTTTTAGGGTGAAATGTTCTGTAGGTATCTGTTAAAACCATTTGGTCCATAACTTCTCCTAGTTTCACTGTTTCTCTTTTAGTTTCCATTTCAATAAACATGTCCTAGCCATGTCCATTGGTAGGAGTGGGGTGTTAAAATTTCCCACCATTATTGTGTGGGGTTCAATGTGTATTTTGAGTTTTAGTAAAGTTTCTTTTATGAATTTGAGTGCTCTTGCATTTGGGGCATAGATGTTCAAAATTGAGACTTTCTCTTGGTTGATTTTCCTCTTGATGAATATGAAGTGTCATCCTTTATCATGCTTGACAACTTTTGGTTGAAAGTCTATTTTATTTGATACTTGGATGGCAACTCTTGCCTCTTTCCTGGAACCACTGCTTGGAAGACCATTTTCCATCCTTTTACTCTGAGATATTTCTGTCTTTGTTATTGAGGGATGTGTGTGTGTGTGTGTGTGTGTGTGTGTGTGTGTGTTTATGGAGCAAAATGCTGGATCTTGTTTATGTATCCAGTCTGTTAGCTTATGTCTTTTTATAGGTGAGTTGAGTCTACTAATATTGAGAGATATTAAAGAGAGATGATTGTAGGTTCCTGACATGTTTGTGTGTGTGTGTGTGTGTGTGTGTGTGTGTGTGTGTGTTTATGTCCTCGTGACTTACTGCTTTTTACTTTGTTGTAAGATGCTTAATATTTTATCCTTTCTTTGGTGCAGGGATCTTCCTTGTGTTGGAGTTTTCCTTCCAGGATCATCTGTAGGTTGGTAGATAGATTCTCTTTGAATTTTATTTTGGACTGGATTATTTTAGTGTCTCCATTTATGTAGATTAATTTTGTTGGGTATAATAGCCTGGGCTGGTATGTATGTTCTCTTAGAGTCTGCATGACCTCTGACCAGGCTCTTCTGGCTTTCACAGACTTGGTTGAGAAGTCTGATGTAATTCTGATAGGTCTACCTTTATATGTTACTTGGCCTTTTTCCCTTGCAGGTTTTATTATTCTTTCTTTGCTCTGTGCATTTAGTGTTTTGATATTTATGTGATGAGGGGATTTTCTTTTCTGATCCCATTTATTTGGTGTTCTATAGGCTTTTTGTACCTTTATGGCCATCTCTTTCTTTAGGTTGGAGAAGTTTTCTTCTACTATTTTGTTGAAGACTTTTTGAGGTCCTTTGAACTGGGAATTTTTGTTCTCCTCTCTTCTGATTATTCTTAGATTTGGAATTTTCATGTGTCCTGAATTTTTTTGGATGCTTTGGGTTAAGAGTATTTTGTGCTTTGAATTTTCTTTGACAGTTGTGTCAATCTCTTCTACTGTGTGTTCTACCCCTGAGATTCTCTCTTTCATGTCTTGTATTCCATTGGTGATACTTACATCTGTAATTCCTGATCTCTTTCCTAGGTTTTCCATTTCCAGGTTTGNTTCCATTTGTGTTTTCTTTATTGTTTCTACTTCCACTTTTAGGTCTTGGATCACTTTATTCTATTCCTTCACCTGTTTTCCTATGTTTTCCTGTATTTATTTCAGTGAGTTATTGACATACTCCTTAAAGTACTCTATTATCTTCATGAGATATGATTTTAGGATAGATTCCTTATTTTCAGGGGTGTTGGTGTATTCAAGGCTTGCTGTGGTGGGAGAACTGGATTCTGATGATGCCCATGTATTTTGGTTTCTTTTGCTTATGATCTTCCACTTGTCTTTTGCCATCTGGATATCACTGGTTTTTGTTGGTCTGGGTGACTGTCTGGAGTCTGCCTCTTTTGTCCCAGGCTTGCTAAGGTCTGCTGGTAGGCTTGAGGCCCTAGCTGTATCTGGCCACCTGTGGGGCCTTCCAACTGGGGGCTCTTCACAGAGGCAGAGAAGCTGTTGATCTGTTACTCTGACTGTAGTAGATCTCCTGGGATGCCTTCAGACAATGGCTCTGAGTGTAGTGGGTCCTCAACTGCTCTGAGTGCAGCTGGCACTCAACTGCTTTGAGGGCAGTGGGTACTCTAGAATGGATCAGGATATGGAGTCTTCACAGAAGCAGACCAACTATGGGTCTCCCCAGCAGCAAGGGCCAGGGGAAAGAGGTGGAAGGGATGGAAGGGAAGTGGTATTCATGAGGGCAGGGTTTGGTGGGTGATGGATCCTAAGTCCATCAGGCTCCCAGCAGCAGCTCCTGGACTCGGGGGTGGGGGTTTACCAACTGCCCTAAGTGCAGTGTGTCCTCTCAGATGGATCAAGCTATAGAGTCTTCATGGGAGCAGAAAAACATTATTTTGTTAACTAGGTATTTCATTTCTGTACCAAAATTTCCATGATAAACTATTTAACAGATGAAAAAAAATGGCTCACAGTTAAAAATGTTTTTTTTCCACAAATTTACCTGAATTCACTCTATTGGGCCTAAATGATATTATTGTGGTATAACAAAAATGTGACAGAAGCCAGGAATCATTAAGAAGAGACTAAGGTAAAACATAATCCTCATCATCAATTGCCTAGAGTTCTACTTCTCCTTATGTAGACCCAACATCCTGAATTTCTAGATCCTCCAAAATATCACCATTAGCTTGAGAAAACTTTTCCTATTCAATTCATAATATGCTTTGTAATGCTTGATTTTTAAATGTAGCAAGTATAGATGTATATTTTCAATATAAAGTTAAAAGATTCCCATTAGAAAGGGCAGAAAAACCACAGCAAGAAACAAAGCAAAACAAAAGTCAGAACTGTAAGCTAGGGCACATGCTATACTTCTTTTAAACTCTACTGATCTCATTAGTTGTGCAGTAGCCAAAATTCGTCTCCATATCTAATAGAGCCAAAACTGCACTCAAAATTTAAGACTTCCTAGCATACCAGCTTAGTTATGGAATACTCTAGGTAAAATTAGTATGCATGAAATCATATAGTTCCTCACTATATATCAATAAGTACATAATAAAGATATTTATTTTATAACTATTCTTATTAGTAAGCATTCATCTGAAACATCTTACCTTGTATATAATACTTCGATGGACACTGAAGAAACAATACTAATTCAAACAAAAGAAATGTAGGCAAAATGGGCATTTAAATTAGCACTTGCACTGCAATGTCTTATTTGCCTTAGTATTTACATATATGAACTAAATGACCACTATGGAAAAATAGGTATTCAGAAAATCTCTTCAAGGAAATATATACTCAGACTAAATTTAAAACTTTCAAGAGGTACTTACTAAGAAGCTCAGCATGTGAATCTATGTTTATAATCCCAGCAAGTCTGAAGTTGATAGAAGTATTAAAATAAGTCTAGGTGAAGTCAAAGCTATATACTGAGACTCTATATTAAAAACAAACCAAAATTCAGCTGGCATGATGGCTAAGTTTGCCACACAAGCTAATGAGTTGGACTCCTTAGGCACAGTAAAGAACTAACTCCTACAAGCTGCCTTCTCACATTCTCACATATGTCTTGGAATGTGTGCCTGAACAATCATACACATACACACACAAACACATACACACATACATACACACACACACACACACATTCAATACACAAATGTAACTGATAATATTTTATACTTTTTACTATTTAAAGTGTTTTGTTTTTGTTTTTTTATACTTTGATATATTTTGCTTCAAGTTGTTTTGTAATTATTTTATTTATGGACATTTCAATTGACATTCCCCTTCCCTGCATCCCTTCTACAAACCCCACCCCTTTCCCCCTCCCCTTTGCTTATAAGAGGATGATCCCCCACATACCTACCCACTCCAGTCTCACCCATCCAGCATCACCCTTCACTGGGGCAACAAGCCTCCATAAGACCAAGCACCTCCTGTCTCACTGATTCCAGATAAAGCAGTCCTCTGCTACATATGTAGCTGGAGCCATGGACCCACCCATGTATACTCTTTGGTTGGTTGGTAGTTCCTAGGAGCTCTGAGGTATCCAGTTAGTTGATACTGTTGTTCTCCCTATGGGGTTACAATCTCCTTTAGCTCCTTCAGTCCTTCCCCTAGTTCTTCCATCAGGGTCCCAAGGCTCAGTCCAAGAGTCGGCTATTAGTATCTGTATCTGTCTTAGTTAAGTGCTGACACAGCCTCTCAGAGAACAGCCTTATCAGTCATTAAGCACTTCTTTTCATCAGCAATAGTGTCAGGGTTTGCTCTTTGCTGATTAGATGGATACCAAGGTGAGGAGGTTTCTAGATTGCCTTTCCTTCCATCTCGGCTCCACTTTCTGTCCCTGTATTTTTTTTTAGACAGGAACAATTATGGGATAAGATTTTGAGATGGGTGGATGGCCCCTTATCAGTGAGTACATACCATATGTGTCGTTTTGGGTCTGGGTTACTGCACTCAGAATATTTTCTACTTCCATCCATTTGCCTACAAAATTGCTGAAGTCATCATTTTTAATAGCAGAGTGATATTCCACTATATAAATATACCACATTTTCTGTATCCATTCTTCCATTGAGGAACATCTGGGTTATTTCCAACTTCTGGTTATTATAAATAAGGCTGCAAAGAACACAGTGGAGCATGTATCCTTATTATATGTTGGAGTTTATTTTGGGTATATGCACAGTAGTTGTACAGCTGGGTATTCAGGTAAAACTATTTCCAACTTTTTGAGCAGTACCCAGATTGATTTCCAGAGTGGTTGTACCAGTTTGCAATCTTAACATAAATGGAGGAGTGTTCCTCTTTCTCTACATCTTCTCCAGCATCTACTGTCACCTGAGTTTTTGATCTTATCTTTTCTGACTGGTATGAGGTGGAATATATAGAAACATTTTGCTTACTTGCTCAAACTGAAAACTTGCATGTTCTTTCCTTTTGTACTCAACATAATACTTGTTTACAATATTTTCCCATGATTAATATTTTACTTTATATATGTTTTTAACTAAAACTATTTTGAATTTTATTTTAATCTTCATTTCAAACGTATATATTATATACCCATCATTTCACACATTTATTTATTATTTATTGGTTTTTCGAGACAGGGTTTCTCTGTGTAGCCCTGGCTGTCCTGGAACTCACTCTGTGAACCAGGCTGGCTGCTAACTCAGAAATCTGCCTGCTTCTGTCACTCAAGTGCTGGGATTAAAGGTGTGTGCCACCACTGCACAGCCACACATTGGTTTTATTTGTAATAGCCTATATTATAACTTAAATTTTCAAAATCTTTATCTTATTACATCTACACTTATTAGCATTCATGAACTATTGTAGAAGGTATTATGTTAATGCTATGGTCACACTGATTTCTAAGAACTGGTAGGTATTTTAAAATGTTATAACTAAAGTCATTTGATGGTAAAAAACAAAACTAAATCAAAACAGAACGATTAAGCTTGTTTGATATTTTTATGGTAATGTTCCTGCACATTTTGTGATCATTAGTTACAACATCTTTCTGGGTAATTAAATATCATTGTGACATTAAATATCCTGGTCTATTACCATATATATATATATATATATATATATATATATATATATATATATATATATTTGAAATAAATTCTGTTTGAGTGAGAATGTTATCCCTGCTTCTACCTCACACCAGTCAGGATGGCTAAGAACAACAATTCAAGTGACAGCAGATGCTGGCAAGTATGTGGAGAAAGAGGAACACTCCACCATTGATGGTGGGATTGTTAGCTTGTATAACCACTCTGGAAATCAGTATGGTGGCTCCCCAGAAAATTGGACATAGTACTACTGGAAGACCCAGCAATTCCTCTCCTGGGCATGTACCCAGAAGATGACCCAACTGGTAATAAGGACACATGCTGCACTATGTTCATAGCAGTCTTATTTATAGTACCCAGAAGCTGGAAAGAACCCAGATGTCCCTCAATCAAGGAATGGATACAGAAAATGTGGTATATTACACAATGGAGTACTACTCAGCTATTAAAAACAATGAATTTATGAAAATCTTGGGCAAATGAATGTATCTGGAGGATATCTTCCTGAGTGAGGTAACCCAAACACAAAAGAAGCCACTTGATATGCACTTATTATGGATAAGTGGATATTAACCCAAAAACTTAGAATTCCCAAGATACAATTTGCAAAACACAAGAAAATCAAGAAGGATACTTCATTCCTCCTTAGAATAGGGAACAAAATACCCATGGAAGGAGTTACATACACAAAGTTTGGAGCTATGAGGAAAGGATGGACCATTCAGAGACTGTCCCACCCAGGGATCTATCAACCTTCAAATGCAGACACTATTGCATATGCCAGCAAGATTTTGCTGAAAGGACCCTGATATTGCTGTCTTGTGTGAGGTTATGTTAATGCCTGGTAAATACAGAAGTTGATGCTCACAGTCATCTATTGAATGGAACACAGGGCCCCTAATGGAGGAGTTAGAGAAAGTATCCAAGGAGCTAATGGGTTCTGCAACCCTATAGGTGAAACAACAATATGACCTAACCAGTACCCGCAGAGCTTGTGTCTCTAGCTGCATATGTAGTAGAAGATGGCCTAGTTGGCCATCATTGGGAAGAGAGGCCCATTTGTGTTGCCCATATAGGGGAACACCAGGGCCAAGAATTAGGAGCGAGTGGGTAGAGGACCAGGATGGGGGGAGGGTATAGGGGACTATTGGGATAGCATTTGAAATGTAAATGAAGAAAATATCTAATAAAATAATTTAAAAAGAAATGTAAATGAAGAAAATATCTAATAAAAAATTGGAAAAAAAGAAAATGAGTTTTTCAATTAGAATTTCAATGATTCACTGCTATAATAATAACACTTTCTTTGGTGGTATATAAAATATGTAGAAGGAGAATATGTATGGTACTTGCACAGTAGTTAGCTAGGTGCTAAAGATCAGCTTTGGCATCCATGTGGTGGGTAAACTTAGGCAGGCTACTGTTGGAGGTCAGTGCTTAGAGTTGCTGACAGGTGTGGATGCAGATCTCTACATGCCCTACTGCACAAGGCAGGCTGTGAATAAAGAAGTTACTCACCAGACTTTTTTTCTGAGGGAACAAAGCTTAATATACTAGGGCTAGCACTCCCTGTAGCTAGCAGAAAAATTATGAGCTCTTTAAACTCCTTTGGGCTGGCAAGGAAATGAATGAGAGAGAAAATTCACATGAACTAACTCCTCTCTCTCTCTCTCTCTCTCTCTCTCTCTCTCTCTCTCTCTCTCACACACACACACACACACACACACACATACACACACACACACATACAGAGTGGATGAAACAAAAGATAAAGTCCAATAACTTCATAAATACAAATATACACACATACATCCATGCATACAGTCCTACAGACAGACAGACATATACACATTCACACATAGAATGGTTAGAGCAAAGATGTTTTTTTTACACCAGAGCCTGTAGTTAAAATATTTCAACCTAGCTTTACTAAGAATTTTATTTTTTCAAATGTTTTCTAAAGGTGGTAGTCATGGTTGACAATCTACATCTTTGTGTTCTTCTATAGGGTGGTCATAGAATCATTAATCAGCTCCAGCAATAATGCCTAAGAGAGGTCAAGCTTTATTATTATGGTTGCCAGAGATACTGCCCAGTGAGGGACTTGAAGCCTCCTTCAAGTTTTCATATACTTCTAGATTAAGAGTGATTTGAGGACAGCAAGCAGAACAGAATTCGATAACAGCATAAAGTCCACACAACATATAGTCCTCGAGCCATGTCATACCAAGGCTTACACATGTAGCTGTGGTAAACCATGGGCTAGATTCCTTGAGTTTTAAAGCCATTTTTTGTTCCTCCTACATACCTCTCAGCAGTTAGGATCTTTTCACAAACCATAGTATAGGAGGTATTTACCTTCCTTTGTCTAACAGACTTCTTGCAAAATATACAGAAAAGCACAGCAAAACCAATAAATCAGGCTTCCAGAATTTAGGACTTAAATCCTCCTATAAATAAAAAATTCTAGCATGATTACCATAGGTATAACAATTCTATTCAAGTGCTCATGCTCTTGGTGGTGAATTAGTGTTGTCAGAAGCATACCTCTAATCAACCCATAAAATAATATGACTTACTTTTTAAAGAAATTACAAAATCAGCATATTAATAAGGAAGCATCATGCAGAAACATAAAACACAGTAAAATTCTACAGAGGAAGAGCTTGTAGGAAACTTTTACCTACTCATCTGCCTTTATAAAGATGTACATGGAATGAGTCTGAGATCTTTGGATATAAATTATATGACCAGATGGAATTATATAGTATATTATATAGTATGTTTGCAATATATTCTTCAATTTTAAACAAAGTTCATGTGGAATATTAACATTTACTTTGGAGCAAACATATAAATCATCAGTAAATGTCTCTGGGTATGAATAATAAAAATGATAGCTATCATATATTAAGCTTTCATTATGTCAAGTTTTAATCAATTATCTTAATTAAATGCTTGTTCGTTCTTGTGCTAGAAAAATGTTAAAGCAGTAATATTGATAAAAATAATATTGCTTAATGCTCACAAAGAGTTTCTATTTCATAAGCATTAACCTGATTTTAACCAATTATCTTAATTAAATACATTAGCTACAGAACACATGTTAATGATAAGTGGAGACGATTTAGACAAGTTTCAGATGGGTACAGGGAAGAAAATGTTC
Organism: Mus pahari; assembly: GCF_900095145.1. Classification (NCBI taxonomy): domain Eukaryota; kingdom Metazoa; phylum Chordata; class Mammalia; order Rodentia; family Muridae; genus Mus; species Mus pahari. The sequence continues at coordinate 68,139,121 of NC_034613.1, read as the reverse complement.
TTAAACCTCAAAATTGTCTGAAGAAGGAAGCTACAAGATAACTATTTGCACTTGAGAGCAAAATACCAGTACATTGAAGTTTTGTTCTAGGTCTTTTATATGTTTGAATGCATATAACACAAAACAACACCTGACTGTTGTAAACACAGTCATTATGAAGAATGGGGGAGGAAAGAAAAGCTTTAGAAAAAGTGTTTTTGCGGTGTTGCCATGTCACATTAAGGAAAAATGCAAAACGGGCTTTCAGAAGGCAGCAGTCTCCGTGTTGAGGTTTTGACGGGAAGAACATGAATGTTGTGGGGTAGCAGTTTATGAGGATGTGTCTACTTTTACACTAGGCCTATTGGTCTCTGAAGTGCTTACATGGTAAGAGATTCATTATCTCTTCCTTGAGAGTTTAGATATTCATAGCATTGAAACATATACTCCTCCTCCACATTTTATATACCACCAAAGGAAGTGTTATTAACGCACTAGTGAATCGTTAAATTTCTTCTTGCAAAACTCATTTTCTTGCATTTTTTTCTCTGCCTTATTTATGCAATCCTATTCACAACCACATTAAACGTCTTATTGCGCTTTTTTATGCCAAGCTCAGTTGATATCACTCAGAACCCTACTGTTTTCTAAGGGGCAACATAAGGACAGTGAATCTGGGGGAAAGAGTAGGTGGGGAGAATTGGCAGGAGGGAGGTAAGGTAAGCAGTGGTCAGATTGGATTGTATGAGAGATTAATAATAATAAAATAGGAATAAAGGTGGAAAAGAGGGAAAGTGAGGATTGAATGAACTCAAAATGCAATATATACTTATATGAGAATGTCTGTGTAACCCTGTATTGTGTATAACAAATGTGCATAATATTTTAAAGCATTAAAAAATGAAAATAAAAATAAAAATAAAAATAAAAAAGAGTATTCTACCCAATATCCCTTTGCTAAGAAGAATTTTGTTCCCTCCTGAAAAGTTCTCTATTAGCAAGAGGTTTGCAACATAGAAATATCTCTCTCAAGCTGGGCAGTGGGAGGCAGAGGTAGGTAGATTTCTGAGTACAAGGCCAGCCTGGCCAACAGAGTGAGATCCAGGACAGCAAAGGCTACACAGAGAAACCCTGTCTTGAAAAAACAAACAACCAAACAACCAAACAGACAAACAGAAATCTCTCTCTCTCTCTCTCTCTCTCTCTCTCTCTCTCTCTCTCTCTCTCTCTCTCCCTCCCTCCCTCTCTCCGCTCCCCTCCTCTCCCTCTCCCACTCCCTCTGCCTCCCTCTGTATGGGTGTGGGTTGCACATAGGTGAGAGTGTTCAGTATAAATTAAGCATGTGAAGTCAGGTATCCTTCCTAAAGTATCTATTCCAAGTGAATGGAATAGGTACACAGCTCCTTAATAAATTGTTCAACTTGTTGTTATTGGCAGAAAGCATGATTTCTTTGAGAACTATGTTGTGTTACCTGCAGCTAATAAAATCCTTTACTCTGTTGTGCACTAGTTTTGAATTTTTGGCTTTACCATTGTATTCACATATATAAGTATAAGAAAATAATTAAAATAAAGGGTGATTTTTGCTTAAACATTCAAGTATTTTTTGACAGTTGGATAGTTCAATGAAAGAATAAACTATGATGGTTTTTAAAAACTACAAATGTATTTAACAGCCATCTCTGATGTCTTTATTGATAATATACTTGATTAGATCTGTATGCCCACTTGTAGTTCAGAATGACTAAAATCTGAAGTTAAAATTTAAATGTGGTATAGGATTATATATGAGTCTCTTTTAATATAGTATGAAATATAAGTATAAAGTTTCTCTCTTCAAAAATTAGAGAATATCTTCCAATCTGTCTCTTTGTCATGGCCTAACCTTGACTTCCGTGTATACCTTCACCAAGACTAACCACAGAAAGTAAATCAAATTATAATTCTACTCATAATAATTTTTCCACCAATTAAAACTAGTAATCTCCTTAACCTGTCTTTTGGGTATGGATACCCATTAATCCATTTTATAATCACAATTGGTTTCTGTACTTTGTGTTTGTAATAAATTGGGTACTGGAGTCATTTCTCCCATTGTAGCATTTTCTGAATAAAAACTATCTGGAGTGCTTTGCCACGGGCTTTATTTTTTTCCTTAACAAAGGAAAGAAAACAATGCATACATCTTATCTAAACAGATATTTTATCAACTATGAGCACAACAAGTCTATTATTAGTGTATATGAAAACTTAATTTTCATTGTAGTTATGCAAATGTGTATTCACAGGTGTAGATTTGTGTTCCAGTAAATTAAAGAAGTATTTCCAGACCATTGCAAAAATAAAATTAAAATAATTTATGTATTCTGAACATAGCAATTTGTCTATTATATTGTTCACAGGAAAGACAAAGAAGAGAATAAGAGAAATGTCAGTCATCATGAATAATGATTTGGGTGGTCTCATGTTCTCAATTTAAGACAGTTCAAATTTGCTGCAAATAAGTTATATGTAGTTTTTCTTGACAGCAATATTATTAAAAATAAAAATGATCTGCTTTTATACTTTTAACTCTATTATGTGTTTATTTTAAGTCTTCATAACAACTTGTGCTCAAAATTATCATGCCTAAAGAAATTCCTTGAAAAACTTTGAACTTTTTGCATAATGAAAACATAAAACTGAAAGGTATTCGTTTATTAACCTTCATCAGCCCATGGTGTTTCTTTCATTCCTGGTGAACTCAAGCACTAGATTCTATCACATGGCATAACAATCATTTCCCCCATTTCCAATTATATCTCCAAAAAAAATGCTTTCCTCACAATATTCCTCATGAAAATGTAATTTGGCATTACTCTTTAAAAAATGGAGCCTTGTGCAGGTGAGTGTGTAAAGAGCAGAGGCAATAGATCTTCTGGGACAGGCCCTGTTTTAGGCCTACATCTTAAGCCAGGAGGCAGATCTGAACACAAGGGCTTTGTGCAACTTCCCTGCTAGAGGAAAGCTTGCTGCAGAGAGTAATCTGACCACTGAGACCCAAGAGAGAGCTGGACTCCCAGGACTGCTGGCAGAGGCTAACAGGAGGAACAAGCTCTAACCAGAGACAACTATAACAACTAACACCAGAGATCACCAGATAGCAAAGGGTAAATGTAGGAAACTTACTAACAGAAGCCAAGACCACTCAACATCATTAGAACCTAGCACTCCCACCTCAGTTAGTACTGGATACCCCAACACACCCAAAAAGCAAGACTCGGATTTAAAATCATATCTCATGATGGTGGTAGAGGACATTAAGAAGGACCTTAATAACTCACTTAAAGACATGCAAGAGAACGCTGCTAAAGAGGTACAAGTCCTTAAAGAAAAACAGGAGAATATTTCTAAGAGGTAGAAGTCCTTAAAGAAAGAGAGGGGAAGAGAAACAAACAGGTGATGGAATTCCTAATTCAATTTCCTAAAAAAGGAAATTGAAGCAATAAAGGAAACTCAAAATGTGACAACTATGGAGATAGAAAACCTAGGAAAGAAATCAGGAACCATAGATGTGAGCATCAGCAATAGAATACAGGAGATAGAAGAGAGAATCTCAGCTGCAGAAGATTCCATAGAGAACATGGGCACAACAATCAAAGAAAATGCAAAATGCAA
>NC_034613.1:68133831-68135357 GCF_900095145.1 Mus pahari | reverse complement strand
ACTACATCAAGATAGAATATTAAAAGCAGCAAGGGAAAAGGTTCAAGTAACATAAAGGCAGGCCTATGAGAATTACACCAGACTTCTCATCAGAGATTATGAAAGCCAGAAGATCCTGGACAGATGCTATACAGACCCTAAGAGAATACAGATGCCATCCCAGGCTACTATACCCAGCAAAACTCTCAATTACCATAGATGGAGAATTCAATGTATTCCATGATAAAACCAAATTCACACAATATCTATCCACGAATCCAGCCCTTCAAAGGATAATAAAAGGAAAACATCAACACAAGGACAGAAAAACCATAGAAAAACCAAGAAAGTAATCCTTCAACAAACCTAAAAGAAGTCAGCTGCAAGAACAAAATCCCAACTTTAACAACAAAAATAACAGGAAGCAATTACTTTTCTTTAATTTCTCTTAATATCAATGAACTCAATTGCCCAATAAGAAGACATAGGCTAATAGACTGGCTACACAAACAGGACTCAACATTTTGCTGCTTACAGGAAACCCATCTCAGAGAGAAAGACAGGCACTAGCTCAGAGAGAAAAGCTGGAAAACAATTTTCCAAGCAAATGGTCTGAAGAAACAAGGTGGAGTAGCCATTCTAATATCAAATAAAATTGACTTCCAACCCAAAACTATCAAAAAGACAAGGAGGGGCACTTCATACTCATCAAAGGTAAAATCTACCAAGAGGAATTCTCAATTCTGAATATTTATGTTCCAAATACAAGAGCAGCAACATTCTTTAAAGAAACTTCAGTAAAGCTCAAAGCACACATTGCACCTCACACAATAGTAGTAGGAGATTTCAACGTCCCACTCTCACCAATGGACAGATCCTGGAAACAGAAACTAAACAGAGACACATGGACATTAACAGAAGTTATGAAACAAATGGATTTAATAGATATCTACAGAACATTTAATCCTAAAACAAAACAAAACAGAAAAAAAAACCAACTTCTCGCCCCACATGGTACCTCCTCCAAAACTGACCATATAANTNGTCACAAAACAGGCCTCCACAGATACAAAAACATTGAAATTATCCCATGCATCCTATCAGATCACCATGGACTAAAGCTGATCTTTAATAACAGCATAAACAATAAAAAGACAACACTCACAGGGAGACTGAATAACACTCTTCTCAATGATAACTTGGTCAAGGATGAAATAAAGAAAGAAATTAAAGACGTTTTAGAGTTAATGAAAATGAAGCCTTAACATACCCAAATTTATGGGACACAAGGAAGGCAGTCCTAAGAGGAAAATTCATAGCCCTGGGTGCCTCCAAAAAGAAACTTAAGAGAGCATATACTAGCAACCTGAGAGAACACCTAGAAGCCCTAGAACTAAAGGAAGAAAATTCACCCAAGAGGAGTAAATGGCAGAGAATAATCAAACATAGGGCTGAAATCAACCAAGTGGAAACATAAAGAATTATTCAAAGAATCAGCCAAACCAGGAGCTGGTTCTTTGAGAAAATCAACAAGATAGATAAACCCT
>NC_034613.1:68132128-68133401 GCF_900095145.1 Mus pahari | reverse complement strand
ATTCCACAAAATAGAAACAGAAGGTACTCTACCCAATTCATTCTATGAGGCCACAATTACTCTGATATCTAAACCACACAAAGATCCAACAAAGAAAGAGAACTTCAGACCAATTTCCCTTATGGATATCGATGCAAAAATACTCAATAAAATCCTCGCAAACCGAATCCAAGAACACATCAAAATGATCATCCATCTGGACCAAGTAGGCTTCATCCCAGGGATGCAGGGATGGGTTAATATATCGAAATCCATCAATGTAATCCACTACATAAACAAACGCAAAGACAAAAACCACATGATCATCTCATTAGATGCTGAGAAAGTATTTGACAAAATCCAACACCCCTTCATGATAAAAGTCTTGGAAAGATTAGCAATTCAAGGCCTCTACCTGAACATAATAAAAGCAATCTACAGCAAACCAGTAGCCAACATCAAAGTAAATGGAGAGAAACTCGAAGCAATCCCAGTAAATCAGGGACTAGACAAGGCTGCCCACTTTCTCCCTACCCATTGAATATACTACTTGAAATCCTAGCCAGGGCAATTCGACAACAAAAGGAGATCAAGGGGATACAAATAGGTAAGGAAGAAGTCAAAATATCATTATTTGCAGATGATATGATGGTATACATAAGTAACAATAAAAAGTCCACCAGAGAACTCCTAAACCTGATGAACAGCTTCAGTACAGTAGCTGGATATAAAATTAATGCAAACAAATCAGTAGCCTTCCTCTACATGAAGGACAAAGGGGATGAGAAAGAAATAAGAGAAAAAACAACCTTCACAATATTCACAAATAATATAAACTACCTTGGTGTGACTCAAAGAAGTGAAAGATCTGTATGGTAAGAACTTCAAATCTATGAAGAAAGAAATTGAAGATCTCCGAAGATGGAAAGAACCCCCATGATCATAGATTGGCAGGATTAACATAATCAAAATGGTCATCCTGCCAAAAAGCAATCTACATATTCAATGTGATGCCCATCAAAATGCCAACCCAATTCTTCACTGAGTTAGAAAGGGTGATTTGCAAATTCATCTGGAATAATAAAAATACTAGGGTAGCAAAAACCATTCTCAACAATAAAAGAACCTCTGGTGGAATAACCATGCCTGATTTTAAGCAGTACTAGAGAACAATTGTGAAAAAAAAAACTGCATATTACTGGTACAGTGACAGACAAGTAGATCAATGGAATAGAACTGAAGATCCAGAAATGAATCCATACACCTATTGTCACCTGATGTATGACAAGGGATC
>NC_034613.1:68093994-68104911 GCF_900095145.1 Mus pahari | reverse complement strand
CCCTCCTTGGGCGGGACAGGCGCCGGACGACCGGGACCAGACCCGGGTCCCTCCTCAGCAGTCCGCTCTCCCTGGCAGTGCACTGGAGCACGGATTTTATTTTTTTTTTTAATTCCAGATAAATTGGAAAATTGTTCTTTCTATCTCTGTGAAGAATTGAGTTGGAATTTTGATTGGAATTGCATTGACTCTGTAGATTGCTTTTGGGAAAATGACCATTTTTACTATGTTAATCCTGCCAATCCATAAGTATGGAAGATCTTTCCATCTTCTGACATCTTCTTTAATTTCTTTCTTCAGAAACTTGAAGTTCTTATCATGCAGATCTTTCATTTGCTGAAAGTCACACCAAGATATTATTTTATAGTACTTGTGACTATTGTGAAGAGTGTCTTTTCCATAATGTCTTTCTTAGCCTGTTTATCCTTTGAGTAGAGGAAGGCTACTCATTTCTTTGAAATAATTTTATATCCAACCACTTTGCTGAAATTGTTTATCAGCTATAGAAATTCCCTCCTGAATTTTTTTGGGTCACTTAAGTATACCATCATATAGTTTTCAAATAGTGATATCTTAAGTTCTGCCTTTCCAATTTGTATTCTTTTGACCTCCTTTTGTTATCTAATTTTTCTGGCTAGGACTTCAATTACTATACTGAACTGATAGGGCAAGAGGAGAGTAGTCTTATGCATATTTATCACACTGCCACAAGGAATGCATTATTATAAAATAAAAGAGGTAATGACTAAAAGAAACCTTATTCTGTGTTGGATGCAAATATGAAAATAATTTCTTAGATTTATTTGTCTATTGCAAAGTACATGCACAATATCTTGGTAACATTTTCCACTTCTACCTCCTAATTTTGTTTTTTACATGATTGTATATGTTTCAAAATTGAAAAGGGTACTCTTAAGATAAAAAAAAAATTGAAATTGGACATCTATTGAAATGATGTTGGATTCAAGTTTCAGAGTACTTAAATTTTCCTTATTCCTCCTACATTTCCTAAATACTAATAGTATAATACTAATTAGTACATTTTTCCTTACAGAATAGTGCTAACTACCAAAGTTAGAAATTTATCCTGAGAATAAGTGAATCAGTAATACAATTAATTTAGCCCATACTAATTGAGTTCTTAAAATAAAATACTAGAATATGTTTATGTATACTGTGTGCTCTATTTGCCATTTTTGGAAGAGTCTCGTGACTTGAGTTGCTCTTGGTAATTTATTGCAAGTTGACCCAAAATATATTTGGAATATATAAAACTATTATAACTGCCACTATAATCTAAAGCAGTATTTTCATTCTATGTTTTTAAAGTGATATACACTCAATAAACTTATATACATTGAGATGTATACATTGAGATGTATAGACTTTTGGTCTTATTTCATTATTTTATTTGCAATTTTTTACAGTAAAATTCTAGGCAAAAAATAAAATCATGCACCATAATAATTAAAAGCTTATTGCCATAGACTGGCCCCAGTTGGCCTCCCTCAATCCGCGGAAGAAATCAGGGAGTTCTAGTTACAGGCAAGCAAGAAGTTGGCGTGGGTGGTGACAAACAATCATGGACACAAGGGAGTGTGTAGCTGAGTGTATTTTTTTCAAGCAAACACCAGACTTTTAATACAGAAGAAAAACAAGAAAGCTAGGCGAATACATTCGCCTAGGTACATTGACACAAAACAGAGAAAATGCATACATAAAAAGGTAGCAGGAGCCAGGCAGTGGTGGCACATGCCTTTAATCCCAGCACTTGGGAGGCAGAGGCAGGTGGATGTCTGAGTTCAAGGTCAGCCTGGTCTACTAAGTGAGTTCCAGGACAGCCAGAGTTATACAGAAAAACCCTGTCTCAAAAAAAAAAAAAAAAAATTAAAAAAAAAAAAATAAGATAGTGGTAGCCAGGCCCTGTTTACAACTGAGAATAGGAACAACCCTTAAGATCAGCTAAACACAGGTGCCAGGTGAATGCTCTGATGCAATGCTAGTCTATTGTTAAACCCACCACAAGGCTTCCTTTAGTAAATATCTGATTATGCTATTCCTCTGGGTCTAGTGAAAAACATGCGTCAGGGGAGTTCCATTCTACTAACCCTTTCATGAATAATACTACCACAAGCACCTATTTCCTAGGCCATTGTATATTCCTGTGTATGGGTGTGACTCAGCTATTGTTCTAAGTAATTACTATGTAGACTAGCCCTGAGCTTTTCTAGCTCTATTCAAGTAAATTGTGGTGCCTGATTATTTTCAGTCTCTATTAGAGGTAAATTTGAATGTTACTGAATAGGTAAAATTCTTACTGAATTCCAAGCTCAGGGTCTGCTCAAGGACTTTCTAGAACATTGGAACACTGGTGGAGGCTTAGCTGGTTTTAGCCAGTCAAAATCAATCCTTAAAGGCACTTATAATAAAACAATACTGAAAGAGAGCACATGGATCCATACACCAGACTAATGTGGGGACAGGTTTTGAGTATAAGTGATATGGGAATGCCAAGGTTCCAAGAGGTTAAGTTTCAGTGAAACTCTTTGCCTCAGGATTACTTCCAGGTTTCTAAACATGTAATGTGAGTCACTACTGGAGTGGATGTAGCAACTTATGAAATATGTTTGCATTTTTAATGCAGGAAATGTGAGACTCACTTTAACAATCTTGCTTTTAGGTTAGCTGGTGAATAGTACTCAAACTTGATTGTGTCTTTTAGAGCAGAAATAAAGTTCTTTATAGCTATAAAGTACCTCGAGAAAATTACATCCTGCCAGTGAAAGGCTTTTATTTTCTGATATTCTGAAAGTTCATGTTTTGAAAGTTGGTCACATGTGTATTTTGCTAAGATTTTCAATATCCATAAAATTATTACACATACAATCATCTTTCTATTTAAAACAGATGCCTCAAATTTATACTTTTGCAAAATGTTCTAAAGTATAAAAATGATCATGTACAGAGATAGCATATCTCTAAAGTGGAAAAAATAGATGTTAAATATAAAGAGGTAAAGAACCATATAGATATGTGTGATATACACAAGTGTTCTTCCTTTGAGGATTTTAAAAAATTACTAAGTTACTCATTCTAGTTTATAATTGCTCTTACATGTTACCTCACCTCAATTTTGGCATGCATAACTTTCTCTAGCAGTTGTGAGCTCTTAAATTTAGAGAATAGCCTAACAACAATGGAGGAAGTAACTGAAAATAAATTACATTTTGCTAACTACAACAAGCCTTAATATGAAAAAATGCTGGAACTAAGACTTATTTATTGTAAAAATTCTGCTTTGTGTAAACAGGTAAAAGATTACTGAAATTTACATCTTATCAGGCCAAAAACGTAAGGTAAGTGACAAGCTACAGAGGCTCATATACTTCTTTTATTAGGAACCTATCATTAAAACCTATCCCACCACATCTGTTCCCAATTTCATGGTGACAAAATGACTTCTAATAATTACTACATCTATAATTGTTCAACTACCACACAATGTATGTATGGCCTTTCACAATTTTTTTCAGCTTGGAGATTACATTCCTCTAATTCCTAGTTGTTTTTCTCTTATTCTTCATAATGTATGTTCATATAAAATAAAATGAGAATGGCAGTGGTAAAATTGTGGATATAAACAATATACAAACCTTTTGGCTCTCATCCTCTAACTAATTGTTCCATATTTTGTTTCCCAAATATACACGCAATGTATTAATGCATAATGAAAAAGAGTATATTGACATGGGCATCAGATAAGGGCAATCAGGTTTTACATATTATAGAAAAGTAAAGACTGTGTCATATACTCCATGATTCGAGAGAAGCAGTGACTTGAGAAAAAGACAGTAAGGTAAAATGATTCTATACAACTTTTGAAACTGAGTAATAGCACAATCTTCAATTTTGACAAACTCATAGAACTTCAGTGAATTGTGTAAGAAGTCTTGATATCCAAAGGTTGCCATTTTTTCAGACATCTTGAGTCATATCATAGGGAGGATCTATGCACATATAGTGACTGATAGTCAAATTCAGCCATCATTAAGTATACACGTAAACTATCATGTGAAACAGTTCTACCTTAAACATCAAGTCATGCTAAGTCTTTGCATGTTTCTACATGAATGTGAAGTCACTGGTTATGAGAGTTAAGTGACATGCATTCTACTGAAACTTGTGATGAAGTAACTAGATGTAACAAAACAGTTTTTAAATCAAAAACTCTGGAGTAGCTTGTAGCCCCAGGAACAGAGCAAACAACAAAACTTGATTAGTACTAGTCCCTACAATTTAAAGTTTACAACATTTGTTATTCTTTGAATTCATCTAAAGAAGTTAGTAGTTTCCCTTAACTAAATAAATATTGACTATTCATTATGAACTAATCATTCAAAGCATAAAGTAAAAGAATTACACAGTAACCGTGTTTAGAATTTTATCCCTAATATTAAAATAAAGTATTATCTTGTCTTATTATTTTTTAAAAAATTAAATTTATATAGAAATGTTTGCAAAATAGAAAATTTATCTTGGAAATTTTGATTATGTAAATAAATTAGACATTTGTAATTATTTTCAATGGAACGTTCAAACAAGAACTAGTTCTGGGTGTCCTAAAATTAGAAAAGATTGTGATTAATTTATAATTCTAAATCATAAGAAAACCAGAAAACCAAACAGGCTGTCCACAGACCTTGTATTTCTCTGTTTTACACAGTGTCAATTCCACTCTCTTGGCAGTACCACTGCAACAGAGTGCAGATGTAGCCTCCCTTCACCCTGGTCTACATCCTCTCTGGATTCCATAAACCATCCCCTACTAAAATCCTTCTCCAACTTGTTGTTGAATTCCAGCCCCTAACTCCAACAGGCATGCTATATTATATCACAGGACACACCTGCCAGAAAATCAGATAGGCTTCCTGCAGACCTTCTCCTATCTCTCTGTTTCCCCAAAACCAAACCCGTAGTCTTGTTCTTAGTACTACAACAGAACATCACAGCTATTTTACTTATATAAAAAAAACTATCCTCTGCAGAAAATTAATGTTCAAAGATGAAGAATTTTCAGTACTGAATATGCAGAAACAGCAGCAACAAACAAAAAACAAGAAAGAAATAAATTTAATTTGCTATAATCACTTCCAGAAAATAGAAAGGAAAGATAATACTTCGCAAATAATTTTCCAAGTTAGTAATTACCCTCATTTACAGTAGATGAGCAGAAGAAAATTATAGTTAATGCAAGTATTTCTCATAACATCAACATGAAAATTATCATCACTATATTCCAGAAAAGGAGGGTTTATCAAAAGTCATCAACATTCACAACTAGGACAGCTGCAAAATAAAACCACGAGAGGGTTACATACTTTCAAACATAAATGGAGAGAATGCAGAAGATTTCAGAAGTCTGGATAGTGGCACGGCATTAAGTTCCAAACTTACTAATTTTAAGTTAGTTTAGTAGCCCCAACTAAACAAGTTGTCAAGCAAAAATAAACCAAAACTAAAGTAAGGTAAATGAAGTAATGAATCACTCTTGTGTGATGATACTTTTCCTAGAAAGATGCAATGCACATGTCTAACTTACCACTGATAGGGAGCTCAAGAAAGGCTACAATACAGACACTACTAAAGTCCACTATGGTGAACCAATGAATTTCACAGGTTACTTGTAAGAATATGGGTAAAGGGTTACATACAGGAACAGAAATGATTCAAAAGTCACCTGCCTCACTAAAAGCCCACTCCAACATGGATGATAGCTCATGAAAACTAGAGTCCTGGAGCATACTGTGCAATCTTCACTCAGCTCAACAGGTTGGAGAGTGCCATTTCCAAGTGACTCATTTGGTCTGAATCTTTTCCAGGCACCTAGGTTGGTCTCTGCTTTTTCCAGGTAGCTGGTCTGGTCTCAGACTCTTCTTTTTATTACTTAGCTTGTGTGATAGTGACTTTAAGTCTATTTTACTGTTTGTATAGTCTTGGTATAGAGGAGGCATAGGGTGTCTCACCAGTTTCAGGGACTTACCGCCTGTGTTTTGATTTGTTTACCTTCTGTCATTAGGATCTTGGTTATAGGATGGAATGTTTCAATCTTGAAGCAATTTATTACATAAATTATTTTTTATTTCTTTAATCCTTTCTTGCGGTTCAGTCTAAATCCCTCTCCCAATCTGCCCTGTGACCACTACCCATCCTGTACCTCACCCTCATCTCCAAGAGGATGTCCCCTCCCACCTCAATAGACTTCCCCACTCCCTGGGGCCTCAAGACTTTCTAGGGTTAGGTACATCTTCTCTGACTGAACCCAGACCCATCAGTCCTCTGCTGTAGATGTGTCTGGGGCTTCATATCAGTTGGTGTAGGCTGCCTGGCTGGTGGCTCAATATCCAAGAGATCTCAGAGGTCCAGGTCAGTTGAGACTTCTGGTCTACCCATGAGGCTGCCCTCCTCCTCAGCTTCTTCCAGCTTTTTGCCAATTTATTCACAGGTGTGTCTGGCTTCTGTCCATTGCTACATAATTTTTGACACTCACTTTTGGAAAAGATAAGGAAATGTTACAGAATACCCAGAAATCAGGAGAAACATTGTTACTAATCAACATTTAAAAATTGGAAAATACCTACCGATACAAAAATATATCAATTGTAATCAGTGACATTATTAGTGTTGCTGAATTTTCCATTTGCTTTTTTAATATATCGTCAAGTATCTGCCTTCATTAACCATTTTGTTTCAGGGAAATGAAAGCATATTTACCTAAAATCCTGTACAAAATTATTTGTAGAAACTGGTCATAATTGCTAAGATCTAGAAATGGTTCAAAACTTCTTTGACTAAACTACATATGGTGATGCAAACCCACAATTCTCACACTTAACTAATAAGTAGGATAATGAGAAATTTGAAGCTATCATGAGCTGCAGATGTTGTCTCAAATAAAAGAGTACTTTACCAGTCAAACAGGAATTTAAGTCATGGTAAATCCATTCAATGGAAAAATATTTGATCAAAAGAAAGAGAAAATACTAATACATACAAAATGCTGATGAAATCGCGAATACTTTAAGAGAAGAAGAACACTGTATTAATATAAAAGTTAAAACTATGGAGTTTGAGAAAAGATCAGAGAGTGGCTTTTCGATTTCCTAGATGTGATTACATTTCCTGTATTTTTTTCTGTGGTGGTAGTTACATAAATGTGTAATTGTATTAAAACTCAGAAATCTTTTCCAAATAATAAAAGAATGCATAGCGATGCTTTTTAAAATTAATTAATCCCAAATGTTGCTCCCCCTCACAGAGTTCTCCTCCCTCTATCCTCCCTTGCCTTCACCTCTGAGAAGGCGATCCCTGGGAAGCCCCCTTCCCTGAGAAACAATTCTCTATAGGATTATGCTCATTCTTTCCCACAGAGACAAGACAAGGTAAGACAAGACAAGTTTTCTGCTACATATGTGATAGGTGCCTCAGACCAGCCAGTGTATGCTCTTTGGTTGATGGCTTAGTCTCTGGGAGTTCTCCATGGGCCTGCACCAATCCCTGACACTATTACTGATATTATGTTGTACTTGAAAACAGGAGCCTCACATGGCTGTCCTCTGAGAGACTTTACCAGTAGCTGACTAAAGGGGATGGCAAATCCGTAGAAAGACCAACAGTGGTGTCAACTAACAGCAACACTTATAAAACGAATTTTTTCTCTTAGTAAGTTAAAAATAACTTTTTTTGCTTATGTAAACACTCTGAATGTTTAATGTAGGAGAGAAATTTCTGTTTAGTACTGGTCAGAAATAGTATGTTATAAATATAATATATGAATTTTGAAAACAGTATTCAGATAAACAAAATATAAAGAAAATTATAGGAGCCTAAAAAATAGACATCTGAGATGGTGGGTGCAGAAGATACAATCAGAAAACATTGACATTTGATATACAACTGAAGTAGAACTCTGGCACAGAGGAGAGAGAATCTGGAAAGTGAGTATTCTGAGACATGAAGAGCATGTTTAATGGAGACCCTACTCTTCATAACACATAGGAAAACTGAATTATTTTGATAAAGGAGAAGAAAATATTATTACAAACATTCTAGGTAAATATCTTTTTAGTAAAATACATAATATGGGTTGGAAATGAGGAAGAATCAAGAAAAGATAATTGTTCTTGCTCTAATATGAAGAGAAAATATTTATGCTAAAACAGTACTGATACAACTTTAATAAATAAAATAACTGAAGTACCAACAACTTTAAAGTATGGACATAATTTAAAATAAAGTATTTAGCACAATTTTCAGCAGCCATTTGCTGTTGTTTTGAGAAAGATAAAATCCGTTTGTATGAATACATCAAACAGTGTTAAATGTAGCTGAATATATTTTTCTACTGCTGTAGAAATTATCTTATGTGGAGGTCCTTGATACACTTGGATTTAAGCTTTGTACAAGGAGATGATAAGAAAGGATCAATTTTCATTTTTCTACATGTTAACCTCCAGATGAAACAGCACCATTAGTTGAAAATGCTGTCTTTTTTCCACTAGATGGTTTTAGGTCCTTTGTTAAAGATCAAGTGACCATAAGTGTGTGGGTAATTCTGGGTCTGCTATTCTACTGTTCTACCCATCTGTCACTGTACCAATAGGTCCAAGTTGATCAAGGACCTCCACATAAAACCAGATACACTGATTCATATAGAAAAGAAAGTTGAAAAGAGCCTTAAGCACATGTGAACAGGGGGAAATTTTCTGAACTTAATACCAATAGCTTATTCTCTAAGATCAAGAACTGACAAATGGGACCTCAAAAAATTACAAAGCTTCTTTAAGGCAAGGGACACTATCAATAGGAAAAAATGGCAACCAACAGATTAGGAAAAGACCTTTACCAACTCTACATCTGATAGAGGGCTAATGTCCAAAATATACAATTTACTCAAGAAGTTAGACTTTAGAGAATCAAATAACCCTATTTAAAATAGGGTACACAGATAAACAAAGAATTCTCAAATGAGGAATTCAGAATGTCTAAGAAGCATCTAAAGAAATGTTCAACATCCTTAGTCATCAGAAGAATGCAAATCAAAATGACTCTGAGATTCCAAATCACATCAGTTAGAATGGGTAAGATCAAAAATTCAGGTGACAGCAGATGCTGGCGAGGATGTGGAGAAAGAGGAACACTCCTCCATTGTTGGTGGAATTACAAACTGGTACAACCACTCTGGAAATCAGTATGGCAGTTCCTCAAAAATTGGACATAGTATTATCTGAGGTCCCAGCTATACCACTCCTGGGCATATACCCAGAAGATGCTTCAAAATGTAATAAGGACACATTCCCAAATATGTTCATAACAGCCTTATTTATAATACCCAGAAGCTAGAAAAAAACCAGATGTCCCTCAACAGAGGAATGGATACAAAAAATGTGGTACATTCACACAATGGATTACTACTCAGCTATTAAAAACAATGAATTCATGAAATACTGAGGCAAATGGATGGAATTCGAAAATATAATTCTGAGTGAGGTAACACAATCACAAAAGAACACACATGGTATGAACTTACTGATAAGTGAATATTAACCCAGAAGCTCGGAATACCCAAGATACATTTCAAAGACCACATGAAGCTCAAGAAGAAGGAAGACCAAAGTGTGGGTGCTTCAGTTCTTCTTAGCATTAGAAACAAAATACCACCATGGAAGGAGATAGAGACAAAGTGCAGAGCATAGACTGAACAAAAAGCCATACAGAGATTGCTCCACCTGGGAATGCACCCCACATACACTTACCAAACCCAGACACTATTGTGGATGCCAACAAGTGCTTGCTGACAGGAATCTGATATAGCTGTCTCCAGAGAGGCCCTTTCAGAGCCTGGCAAATATAGAGCCAGATTCTTGTAGCCAACCATTGGACTGAGCACAGGGTTCCCTGTGGAATAGCTGGAGAAAGAACCCAAGGATCTGAAGGTGTTTGTAGCCCCATAGGAGGAACAACAATATGAACTAACCAGTATCCCCAGAGCTCCCAGAGACAAAACCACCAACCAAAGAGTACACGTGGAGGGACCCATGGATCCAGCATCATATGTGGCAGAGGACAACCATGTCTGACATCAATGGGAGGAGAGGCCTTGGGTGCTGTGAAGGCTAAATACCCCACTATATGAGAATGATAGGCCATGGAAGAAGGCTTGGGTAGGTTGTTGAGCAGGGGTTGGGGGATGGGATGGGGGTTTTTGGATGGGAAACCAGGAAAGAGGATAACATTTAAAATATAAATATATCTATAAAGGGAAATAAAAATAAAGACCCTTAAAAAAGAAAGAAATCATTTTAATTTTGAAAATAAGATCTAATGATGACTTCTATTGCCTTTGTTTAATTGGTAGAAATTATCTAATGAGTCAAAATAGTCAAGTGGAAGCCTTACCAGCAGGGTAAAAGTTTGCTATAATAGGTCATTATACATTTCATTGTTGTTTTATTCTGACCTAAGTTTTTAGAATGCATTCATACCATATATAAAATTGATTTCTCCAATGAATACAGGTATCATCTTGAGATACTAAAGCAAGAGCCAGGCCTCTTATTTTTCCTTCTGATAAAAAATAAAAATCAGGAAACTCATGTTGTTCTCCCAAATCCTTATCTTCTGTTACATTGTTTAGCATTTGTATGAGACATGCTTAGAATGATCTATAGAGAGAAACCTGCTGTTTAGTCACCAAATTTGAGCAATGTAGAATCAATATAGAATATCAATCCTTTAGATCATGGTAAAAATGTAAACACTAATAAATCCCCAGTAAATATTGCAATAAAAAAACAAGATACACATACATTTAATGAAATATATATATATATATATATATATATATATATATATATATAT
>NC_034613.1:68082651-68093954 GCF_900095145.1 Mus pahari | reverse complement strand
ATATATATATATATATATATATATATATATATATATATATATATATTACATTGTAGATGTCTATTTAAACAAGGCTAAAATGGATTGTTATGTGCAGCATAATAAAGCATTAAAATATCGAAAAGGGAGCAAGAAAAATGATAGAAGACAGCATATTATTACCCTCTGAATGTCTGTTTATCTCATTTCACAATCTACTTTGTCATATTAAATAAAAAAACAATATAATGCATAGTAAATGTAAAATACACTGGAATGTTCCTTTGAAAAAAAGCAAAACACATTTCTAAGCAATTAATATTCAATTAATTTTGAACTTCACTTTGAAGTCAGCATATTTTCATATTTTATAAAATATCCTATGTGCTACTTAGTCCTTACTTGATTAACTTAGACTAGAGTCTACCATTAATTGACACCTCAAGTTTTTTTTATAACAAGCAGAGACATTTTTACAAAGAACTTAAAGAATGATTTATAAAGGAAGAACAATACAAAGATATGTAACCTAACTTTCAAAGGGGGTATGACCAAAACAGCTTATAATAAAGTGTTAATTTTAACTACTGTCACATAGAAAATAGATGTAATTGTGATACCTGCAAAAGTTCATAAAACTGCCTATTAAAGGCTTAGTCCTATGTTTGTGGAGAATTACTAAGGTGGAGGGGTTTCACATATATACCACTGATACACTGATCCTCAGCCATAGACAAGAATATTTTACCAAGCTGTATGGGCATGAGGGGAAGTTGAAATGTACTTTTCTGTGCTCATCTGCAAACTGCAGAAAATTTCCCTATAAATGTTCCATTGAAAATTCCCCCAAGAAGAGTTGCTACCAAGGTAGCAGAGGCAGTTTTGTGATCTCACAAGTTCTTGTAATAAAAGTGGAAGACATGCAAACAATGACTAGAAGGCTGGTTTCTAAAGGGTAAAAAAGGAAATATGATATTGATCAAAATGAATGTACCTGCAGTTGTAAAATTAATAAGTTCAGAAAAGCTAATATGTAACATTTGTACTGACAAATATGATTATTTTGTTGTTAAAATCATATGTTGTATATATATATATATATATATATATATATATATATATATTTATATGAGATCAATTTCAGTATAAATATTTTTTGTGAATTAAATATTTTATTTAGAAAAATATGCCAGCAATATTTTCCTGAAAGGACCCTGATACAGCTGTCTCTTGTGTGGTTATGCCAGTGCCTGGCAAACACAGAAGTAGATGCTCACAGTCAGCTATTGGATGGAACACAGGGCCCCCAATGGAGGAGCTAGAGAAAGTACCCAAGGAGCTGAATGGGTCTGCAACCCTATAGATGGAACAACAATATGAACTAACCAGTACCTCCAGAGCTCATGTCTCTAGCTGCATATGTAGCAGAAGACGGCCTAGTCTGCCATCATTGGGAATAGAGGCTCCTTGGTCTTGCAAGCTTTATATGCCCCAGTACAGAGGAACACCAGGGTCAAGAAGTGGGAGTAGGTGAGTAGGGGAGCAGGGAGAGGAGGGTATAGGGGACTTTCGGGATAGAATTTGAAATGTAAAATGAAGAAAATACCTAATAAAAAATTGGGAAAAAAAGAAAAATATAAAATGTTTCAAGTGGATATCTAGGATCAGCCAGATATATCACATTTGTAAATTTTTCTCCAATTACAATGTTTAAAAACATTTAAAAGGTATTCCTTATATGGGGAAATTTGTAAAATAGATCCTTCAGTCTATTGGGGGAAAATTGCGAAACATACTTTAATAGAAGAGGAAGTATCATTTGAGGACACAAAAGCTTGAATTATATAGGGCTAATTATTCCAAGTATAGTGCACACCTATTGACAGTTTATATATCTGCTTTAAGTCCCACCTAATGAGTATTATGCATAGCATAGATTTATTTTGAAAATATGTAATATATATAAAGTAAACTAAAACATTTTTCTGTGCAGAGAATTCTGTTAATTATATTATTGTTTC
This sequence comes from Mus pahari, assembly GCF_900095145.1. Lineage (NCBI taxonomy): Eukaryota > Metazoa > Chordata > Mammalia > Rodentia > Muridae > Mus > Mus pahari. Next base: position 68,091,954 of record NC_034613.1, on the reverse strand, counting down.
ACATTTCAGTCTGTATTCTTGTACCAAAAAGCTAAACAAGTCAAATTATAAGTAAATGTGAAAGCTATCTCTGGAATGTGTAAAAGAGTTCATTTGTATTAATGAATCAAATTATGAGTTTGACATCAATCTCATCTTCCTAATTTTCCTGTTATGATTAGGATGCTTTAGCATGTTAATGTTTGCATTAGACAATATTCAAACTTTTAACAGGACAGAGCAGGCATTCAATCTTGTAATTTCATCGATTGCAACAACCTTCTCTTCTAGTCTTAAAAGAAGTACAGGTAGTGTCTTTTACCAAATCCACGCAGGAAATACTGTGGGTCAAGGCCCTGACTTCATAACTTAGGTCCAGTCTCAGATAGGACTTGTGACATTACTTTCCAGATTTCTATGGGGACTGTTATATATGACTGATGAAAACACAGGAAAACTTAGTAAACTGAAGAGTTAAACTCTTCTTGCTCATTATACTTAGTTTTCATCCTTGTCTAATGGTGCCCTGTGAGATAAATTTCCCCAATCCAATATCTGTCTCTCAAATACTTGTGGTTCCTAGTCAGAGCAAGAATGTACATAACATTTCCACTAGTGGTAGTTGCAAAAAGGGCACACTCAGAACAAATAAGAAGGGCAAGAAATTTTCCTTTCTGTATTTAATAAGTGTTTCTTTGATTTTTAAAAATAATGGGTTGTTGCCCTTCTGGTCTGAACTTTCTCCGGGGAATATAGGCATGTTTACCCTCTCTCACAACCTCATGGTCTACAGGCCTCCAAGGAGATTTCCTGCAGTCAGGGCAATGGGTAAGACCACTGTCCAAATAACCACACCATCTGGGATCCTCCAAGGAGTCCAGTAGATGTTGGACTTCTCCCCTTCTCACAAACCCTATCTCCTTTCTATTCTGTACCTCTTCCAGTGCAGATGGATGTGTCTGCCCCTCTTACCACCTCACAGTCTTCAGGTCTCTCCCAGGAGATCTCCTGTAGCCAGGGACACAGGTCTCCCAGGAGATCTGCTTCAAACAGGTACACAGGAGGCAGATTCTACACAGAGACAACTGAGCTAGTTAACACCAGTTAGCTAGGATGTGGAGAAGGAGGAACACTCCTTCATTGCTGGTGGAATTGCAAACTGGTACAAACACTCTGCAAATCAATCTGGTGGTTCCTCAGAAAGTTGGAAATAGATCTACCTGAAGATCCAGATACAACTCTTGGGCATATACCAAAAAGATGCACCACCATACCAAAAGGACACGTGCTCCAAGATGTTCATAGTAGCTTTATTTGTTAGAGTCTGAATCTGGAAATAACCCAGATGTCCGTCAGCCTAAGAATGGATACAGAAAATGTGGTTCATTTATACAATGGAATACTATTCAGCTATTAATAACGAGGACATCATGAATTTTGCAGGCAAATGGATGGAACGAGAAAATATCATCCTGAGTAAAGAAACCCAGACCAAAAACAACATACATGATATGTACTCACTATTAAGTGGATATTAGCCAAAAAGTACAGAATACATAGGATACAACCCACAGACCTTAAGAAGTTTAAAATGCAGAAAGTCCCAAGTGAGGATACTTCAATCCCACTTAGAAGGGGAAAGAAAATAATCATGGCGGGCAAAGTGAAGTAGGCACCTGGGTAGGAAATGGGAGGGGAAGTGGAAAAGGGGAACAGGATCAGGTATGGGGGACATGGGAGAGAAGCCCAGTGGACCAGCAGAATATATGGAAATATGCAGCCTGGGGAAAGACTGGGAAGTGGGAGGACTCTAGAAAGTACTATTGACCTGGTAGTTGAGAAACTTTCAGTACTCAATGGGTAACCTTAGCTGAAATACTCAACAGTTTCGAGAGGGAACTCAAAGAGTCTACCTCCAGTATATAGACAGGGCCTCAAGTGGAGGGATCAACACACAGTCAAAATGTCTGACCCATAATTGTTCCTGTCTAAAAGAACTGCAGGGGAAAAATGGAGAGCAGACTAAAGGAAAGGCTGTCCAGTGACCAGCCCTTCTTGGAATCTATCTCACGGGGGGGGGGGGGGGGGAGGGGAGTGAGCGGCACCAAGGCTTGACACTATTACTAATGCCATGATGTGCTTACAGACAGGAGCCTGGCATGGCTGTCCTCTGAGAGGCCCTACCAACAGCTGTGACATATGCAGATACTAACACCCAACCATTGGACTGACTGAAGTCAGGGAACATTTGATTGAATTTGGGGACAGATTGAAGACACTGAAGGGGAGGGCAACTTCTAAGAAAATGAGAAGTCTCAATTAACCTTGAGCCTGGGAACTCCCACACACTGAGCAATGAATCAGGCAACATATATGAGCTGGGTCAAGGCCCCCAGCACATATATAGCAGAGAGCTTCCTGCTCTAGCCTCAGTGAGAGAAGGGATCACCTTGAGAAATGTGAAGCAGCAGGGAGTGGAAGAGGCTTAGTTGGGGCCAGGGGGGTGGAAAGCATCCTCTCAGAGACAGGGGAAGGAAAAATGAGATGAGGAACTTTGGGAGTGGAGACAGGGAGGTCTGGCAATGGCAGGATTGTAAATAAATAAAATTAAAATAAAAAATAATGTATTGTCTTTACAATGTATCAGAAAGCCTACAAGCATTTCTAAGTATACACGGAGAGGACTTAAAAACTAAGTAGAATAATGAGAGAGAGAGAGAGAGAGAGAGAGAGAGAGAGAGAGAGAGAGAGAGCTTCCCAAGTACATATTTTATGATTTTCAGTACAAATTACATTGTGTCCTTATCAGTCATTACATCACAGGCAGACTTTACCTATTAAATAAATCTCATTTCTTAAATAAATAAATATGTCCTTTGCAATTCTAGACAAAATATTTCTATATGTGAAGTACCTATAAAATCTTAACTTTTAGTATTCATTTGTGCCTACATTTATGTTTTGAAAATCATTTCATTTAGATTTTGTTTAATGGAAAGTTCTCTATGTTCAGTAAGAGGGAGAAAAAAGCATTATACTCTATGACAGAGGATGTCAATTTTATATTAACACATAAATTGTAGTATTTCTCTAATTTTCTTCTTTCTTGGGTTTGGGATTTATCTCATAGCTTTGTGTATAGTAGGGATATATTTCTCCATTGAACAAGCTCTCCATTCTCCATGCTCATGAGTTATGTGAATAAGAATCATTTTGATCTCTACACACATTCCTCAATTTATTATTCATTTATTACTTGATGACACACAAAGAAGATTTCAGGAATTTCACTCTGTGTTCATAAACTAGTACTATATTCTTTCTACAACAGGGGCATGCAATGTACAACTGCTTGTAGGCAACTTAAGTTGTCTCTATATTACTTTGGATTTGAATTTACCATTCTGCTTGTTCACAGCCTATAGTAAAATAAGTTGCTTACCACTGCTCACTAATTATCTAAACATTGAGATTTAGTTTGGTCCTATGCCCATGCTAATTTCGTGTGTCACTCTTCTAATCTACTTGAGAGAAAAATAGCAATAGGAAATTACAAGCAATAAGTCAAATACAAGAACCTAGATGTGATGCCCATCAAGGAGGGGGAAATCAGCTTTTGTGTGCATTTGGAATAATTTCATAGCTGCTGTAATTATTATTTTCTCAACTCTTTATTTCTGATGCAATGTTCTATATATAATGTGATTAAGTTTAAAAAAATGGATCCATGTATTTGTGAATCTCAAAGCCAGAGTAGTTCTCTACAATCTGTAAACTTAATGTCAATGATACTATTTAGTAAATGACCACAAGATATTAGTTATTTATTGGCATAAATGTATTCACTACTTTGACTTCACTTTTAATTAATCTACATCAATTTTCATATATTTTCTCATCTTTCTATGACCTATTTTTCTATTTTGACCAATGACCTACTTCTCTATTTTATAAAACTATGTTTCCATCTTTCATATCACTGTAGATAAAGCAATCAATATAAGTTCTTCTGATTTTTGTTCATAGTATATTCAACTAACCAGCTGCTGAATTTCCTTAAGCAACAGAAATTTTGTAACCAAACAAATTTGCTTGCTCATATGATCTTGGACTTAACAAAGCACTTATTTTTGAATATAACTTTAACATGTATATTGATTTATTGACAATGGAGAAAAGCATAATTGATGAAAGCATTGTATTTCCATGTCTATTGAAATATAAATGATGGTGGCATTTTGACTTTCATATCCATAATGGCATCAGTTCTTTAAGTTGCTGAAGCCTGAGACATCCACATCAGTATTAGCTCCTTTCAAAAATTAGAAAAATAGTAGGTAGTTTTACACCTCTGTAAAATAAAAGGTTTTATTGTTACACTTCTGGAAGACCACAATTCATATTTAGAGTGTGTTTCATAAAGTAGATGTCAGTAAGTATAAGAATTAAAGGATAAGCAAAACAGTAGAGACTAGCACGACTAGAAGTTCATCTAGGATAGCCTGTAGTCACAATGATGAACAAGTAGAATAACATCAATTCCTGATCCAATTCCATAATATCAGGATCCTTGTTTATGAGAATATCATGACTCCATCACTTGCTTTTGCATTACCCAGGAAAAAAAGAAGCAAATCAAGAACAGACTGCTTTTCTCATACTCTTATTTTTAAAAATTTTTTCAGTATTCCTTTTTGTTACAAGAAGATATTTCTTTTTTATTGGATATTTTCTTTATTTACATTTCAAATGTTGTCCCCTTTCTCACCCTCCTGGAAACCCTCCACCCCATTCCCCCTCGCCCTGCTTCTATGGGGGTATCCCCCCACCCACTCACTCCCACCTCCCCATTTCTTTATTCTTGTTTTCCACCTATGAGGCACTGGCTTTTTGAATTCTAGTACTTTAGGTTAAATTAAACTTTTCTTTTTATATAATTTCTTTATATAATTCAAATCACATAGTAGTTATTCTATGTACAAATTTTTACTCAACAGCAAATACTTGAAAGTCATACACTAATCTGTTGCTTTTTATTGAAAGCTATCACTCAGTTATATAAACATATTAAGAGTATGTTTGTTCATTATTCCTCAGATTTACCCTTTTATAAAAATTATTGATCGTTATTAAGTATGTAAGGTATTTAAGAAACTGAAGCACTCAGTTCTAACTGGAATGACTGTAACACACCCCTCCCTCAAGGTCGGGGAGATACGTGAAAGAGGAGGTAGAAAGATTATAAGAGCCAGAGATGATGAACAGCTCCAATAAGTCAGTGTTTTCCAGAACAACACAGCTGATGCACGTATGAACTCACAGTTACCAGTACAGCATGCTTAAAACTTTCACAAAGACAAACCGCACAAAATCCCAGTTTATAGAAAGAAAAGTGAGCACAACTTCCCATCACTAACCAAGAAGCTATTTTGAATTGATAATTGCTGGGAGTAGCAAAATCAGTTTTCTTCAGTGACATGATACTAGGGATACTAGGTGTACCAATCACTCTCAAGATCAAGCCTTATACTCTGTAATAGTTGACTAACACACGACTTCACTTTCTCTGTGTTTATTTTGTTGGTAATGGTTTATTTTGCTTTGCTTTTTGGCTTTTTTTAAAGAGAAAGAACATCTGGGAGGTATTGAGGTAAAGTAAAGAATATGACAAAAATACATAGTATTATTTTTTTAACTTTTTCTTTAAATGTTTTCTATTGGTTTTCTCCTTAAGTTAGTAGGCATCAACTCAAAATAGCTTCAGAATATAACAGAAACTGACTATATTATATTCACTAGGGCCAATCCACTTAGAATAAACAATCAAGACCACTGAGAGTCATTCTCAGATCAACCATGCTACATAGAGGACTCTGAAGCAAGACCAGCTTCCTGGAAAAAGCAAAACCAGCCTACCCACCTAGAAGAGTTATAGACCAACTAAAACACCTAGAAAAGACACTCACTAGCATTTGAGCTGCCTGCAGGCTGTGTAGTGTACTTCTGGTCTCCAGCTTTTGTGAACTGTCATGCATGCTGGGGTGGGCTCTGGTAACAGCAGCCATCTTTAAGTCATTTCTGCTCCTCAAAGTAACCTGTCACTCATATTCCTATAAGTAACCTTGAAAAAACTCATTGGTTCAACAAGTTCAACTTTGGTGATATTGTTACTTCAGTTCGTTATGAGTTCTCCATCTAATGAGTAGACATTTGTGTTGCATCTCCACAGGACAATTCTTCTCATCCAACAGATGTTTAAGGGAGAGTTAAAATTGTTAATATATTAGAATAAGCAAGATAAATATGTATTATTTTATTTTAAATTCTATTAATCTCTTTTAGCCAAGGTTAAATATCTCTTTAGGCCAAGGCTAACCTTGATCTCACTATGCAGCTGAGGATGAACATGAACTTCTATCTACATACCCATTTCTTCCTTTCAAGTTCTAGGATTAAAGGCATATGCCAACAAGACTAATCTATATAGTCCTAGTGATCAATCTAAGGACTTGATGTATGTAAGCACTCTACAAGTGAGTTATATCCCTATTTGAACTTTAAAAAATTAATCTAGGGTAGAGTTCAGAAACAAGGAATTCCATAAGTTATATCTGGCCTATTACATGCTTCTGCAAATAACATTCAAACTATATATCCATGCTCATTCAGTTAATAATACTTGTTAAGATTGACATGTTCTGTTTATGTAAAATTAACAATATACACATATATAAAAAATCACTTTGCACCCCATAAACACATATACATTTTCTTTGTGAAACATTTTGAGATCAGTTTTTAAAAGAATACATTTGTTTTCTTATGGCAAACTATGACGGATAATTCACGGTATTTTTTTCCTTTGAAACTTGTTAGCATGGAAGCACTAAATTGAATACTTCAACATGCAGTTTTGCCATAAGTATGTCTACATTTTCTTGATTTTGATTACTTTTACATTATCTAGTTTTATTTAAGTGCTTTTTCCAATAAAACAAATCAAATAAGCAAGTAAATCAAATAAAACAAATCAAATTTGGAACATAAAGTAGCAGAAGTCTAATTAATATGTAAATACATGCATAAAATATAATTAGTAAGGCAGAACAACATACAAAACTCACAGAAAATAGTATATTTCATGTATTCCAATTGTTTCACTTTGCTTGCAAATTGAATATCACAAATCTATAAGATATATGATGGTATGGTATCTCAATATAAAATTTTTTAAAGAATTAAATGTTAGACTTTACATTACTATTGAAAGCATAAAAGAAAACCTTAAGGATATTAGAATAAACCACAGAAGTAAAGGTGACAGTAACAAAAAATAAACAAGTACTATCATATGAAAATAAAAAAAAAAGGCCTACACAGCAAACAATTAGTAAAGATTAAAGACATAGTTGGAAAAATATTGTAAAATTACACATCAAACAAAAAATGATAATCAGATTTAAAAGGAACTCAAGCAACAGTACTAATAAAACAAACACCTAATTATAATGAGATAAAGAACAGAGTAGACATTATTAAAAGCAGAAACAAAAATAGTTAACATACAAATAATGCTGAATATTTTTAATAATAAAAAATATATACTGAAACTACAGTATAATAATGATAATCTCAGGAAGGCTACTATCAAAAAGGCAAAAATAAATACAAGTGAGTCTTACTTTAAAAAGAAATTCCCATATGCTGTTGGTGGAAGTGTAAATTAGTACCCTTCTACTATAAAATCCAAGAGTCGACTTCTAAGTATACTCAAAGGAAACAAAATCAGCAGACTGAAAATACACAGGCATAGGTATTATTAATCACTCTGTTTGGTGAACAGGGAATGGAATCAGCCTAAATGTCCAGGTATCAGAAGATAAATAGAAAAGAAAATGTAGAATATATATTGTAGAACTACATACTTACCATCCCCAGATCCTCCCAAAAGCATAAGGCCCTGTCATTGGTAACATGTATGGGTCTGCATGGTACTGGACAGCATTAAGCTGAGTAAAAATGTCTGCTACAGAAAGACAAATACCATATCATATCGGCAATATGCGAACTCTAAAGCCAATTTCATAGAAGTAGAGAGTATGATTTTTTTATCAGAAACAGAGAACATGACATGGAGGAAAGGAGGAAAGGAGCTTATAGTAGAGAGAAGCTAATAATAATGCAGAGTACTACATATTGGTTGGAACAATGATTTCTAGTGTTCCATGACACATTAAAGTAAAAAAGTTAACAATGAAAATATGACTTTGTACCACAAAAAGAACACAAACTAACCATTAAAATTACAGAGAAAAAATGTGTTGTAAAAAAAGAAAGACAACAAAAAGTTAATGTCCATAACTTTTCTCTTAAAATCTTGTTTTATTTATTGCTTGGAAAGAAGGAGTTTTTCAAGTACAAATAAGTGGCCACAAATATCTGGGCTAGTTAAAAATTAAGACCATGCTCATGTCTTTCTATACTAATAATCAAATGTATTCATAATTAAATTTCAGAAGTTTAATTGATTGATTACTATATGCCAATCTATATGACCAATATACATAATTGAGTATAGAGAATAAATTCCCTTTCTTATTTGATTTACCACATATATGCAGGTTAGAAATAATTTGAACAATATGTAAATGTGGAATGACTGTGTGAGATTTCTCTGGAGACAGATATTAAATGCTTACTGTTTGAACAGAAACAAATATGCTCACACTTAACAAAACCTGTGAAATTTATTCTGTTGAATGGTATAGGTATAATGAATGTAGTTTCAATGAAGTGAATGGTTTAGATATTTTTATCATTTTACATTGCTTTTGAAACATAGCATCAAACAGTAGCACTTGTTAAATACACAACCTGAAGCGACTATGTTTAAAAATATTCTAATCCAGTACAGAACAAAGAAGAAAGGGATAATAAGAATCCTAAATGCAGTTAGACATAAATTTATCCACACAAACTACTGAGATCATCATGTAAACAAAATCTACAAAACATGTTTAAATCTTTAGTGGCAATAATTTATGATTTCTACTCTCCTGCTTATCTTCTATGAAAAGAACCAGGCCTCTTTGGTGTAATTCCTAATTCTTATAATTGGATATAGAAAGGTGCAAATGAACTAGAATATCTTAGATCTACAAGGAAGAGTTTGAATAAAGATATATTAGAAGGAAGGCCGGGCAGCGGTGGTACATGCCTTTAATCCCAGCATTTGGGAGGCAGAGGCAGGCAGATTTCTGAGTTCGAGGCCAGCCTGGTCTACAGAGTGAGTTCCAGGACAGCCAGGGCTACACAGAGAAACCC
>NC_034613.1:68075273-68082561 GCF_900095145.1 Mus pahari | reverse complement strand
AGGAAGGAAGGAAGGAAGGAAGGAAGGAAGGAAGGAAGGAAGGAAGGAAGGAAGGAAAGAAGGAAGGAAAAGGAGGAAGGGGTAAAGACTGGAACTACTTTGGCATCTTTATTGCCTTTTGTTTAAACCTGATCATCATGCCCAGATCACAAAGATGAAGTTGAGAGTAGGATACTAGGTCTTTTTATCCCTTATCTCTAAGTGCCCACATTGACCACATTTCCTTTTCTGCTTTTCTAAAGTACAATAAACATATTTTAAGCCATTTAACAAAATAAAAATCCATAAATCTGTAAAATAAAAATACATGTATATATAAACAAAGAAAGAAGAGAAATAACTTTTTACAGTAGAAAGTGAACAACCAGCTGAAAGACTCAGATGCAAATATGTATACCCAACCAATGGACATAAGCAGCTTACCCCTGCTGTGGAATTAGGGAAAGCTGAAAGAAGCTGAGGAGAAGGGTGAACCTGAAGTAGGACCAGCAGTCTCCATTAAACTGCTCCTCAATATCTCTCAAACACCAAACAGGCAACATATACCAGATGATATGAGGCTCCCAACACACATACAGTAGAGGACTTCTGGGTCTGTGTCTATTCAGAGATGATGAAAGAGACTGGAGGCCCCAGGGAGTTTAGAGGTCAGATGGTGTGGGTAGGTGGGGACATCCACGTGGAGACAGGGGGTTAGGTATGGGAAGTGGGACAGTCAGAAGGTGGATGGGGGTGGTGTTTATATAGTAAATTACATTTTTTCATATATTAAACCAACCTTGCATCTGTGGAATGAAAACTGCTTCATTGTGGTGAAGATGGTTTTGATGTGCTCTTGGATTCGGTTTGCAAGAATTTTCTTCATAAGCAAGATTGTCTGAAGTTTTCTTTTTTAGTTGGGCCCTTGTGTGGTTTAGGTATCAGAGTAATTGTGGTTTCATAGAACGAGTTAGATAGTGTGTATTTTATAGAATAGTTTGAGGAAATTTGGTGTCAGGTATTCTTTGAAGGTCTGGTAGAATTCTGCACTAAATTCATCTGGCCCTGGGCTTTTTGTTGTTGTTGTTGTTGTTGGGAGGGTTTTTTGGTGTTGTTGTTTTTTATTTTTTATTTTATTTATTTGTTTGTTTGTTTGTTTTTTTCCTGCTTGTGGACGTTGTACATCGTGGTGCGGAGCCTAGTGCGCACCACGATGTACAACGTCCACAAGCAGGCCTTGAACTCAGAAATCTGCCTGCCTCTGCCTCCCAAGTGCTGGGATTAAAGGCATGCGCCACCACCACCCGGCTTGTTGGGAGGTTTTTAATGACTCCTATTTTCTTGTGTGATATGGGCCTGTTTAGATAGTTTACCTGCACTTGATTTAACTTTGGTATGTGGCATCTGTCTAGAAAACCATTCATTTCATCTAGATTTTCAAGTTTTGTTGAGGCTTTTATAGTAGGATCTGATGATTTTTTGAATTCTGTTCATTTCTGGCATTACATCTCCCTTTTCATTTTCACTTTGTTAATTTGGATACTGCCTCTCAACCCTTTAGTTAGTTTGGCTAGGGGTTTATCTATTTTATTGATTCTCTCAGAGAACCAGATTGTGGCTTTGTTGATTCTTTGTATTGTTTTCTTTGGTTCAATTTGGTTGATTTCAGCCCTGAGTTTGACTATTTCCTGCCTTCTACTCCACTTAGGTGAGTTTGCTTCCTTTTGTTCTATGGCTCTCAGGTGTGCTGTTAATTAGTTAGTGTAAGATCTCTCCAGATTCTTTACCAGGGCACTTAGTTCTATGAACTTTCCTCCTAGCACTGCTTTCATTGTGTCCCATAAGTTTGAGTATGATGTGTCAATATTTTCATTAAATTCTAAGAAGTCTTTGATTTGTTTATTTCTTTATTCCCTGACCAAGTTACCATTGAGTAAAGAGTTGTTCAGTTTCCACCTGTATGTTGGCTTTATGTAGTTTTTGCTGTTATTGAAGACCAGTCTTAGGCCATGGTGATCTGATAGGATGCATGGAAGTTATTATTTCAATCTTCTTGTATCTGTTGAGGGTTGTTTTGTGACCAATTATATGGTCGATTTTGGAGAAGCCACCATGAGGTGCTGAAAAGAAGTTGTATTCTTCTGTATTAGGGTGAAATGTTCTGTAGATATCTGTTAAATCGATTTGGTTCATAACTTTTTAGTTTCCTGTGTCTCTGTTTAGTTACTGTTTCAGTGACTTGTCAAGTGATGAGTGTTGGGTGTGGATGTCTCCCATTATTATTGTGTTGGCTTCAATGTGTGTTTTGAGCTTTAGTAAAGTTTCTTTTATGAATGTGGTTGCTCTAGCATTTGGGGCATAGATGTTCAGAATTGAGAGTTTCTCTTGGTGGATTTTCCCCTTGATGAATATGAAGTGTTGGTTAAAATTCTATTGTAATAGATAATAGAATTGCAACTCCTGCTTGTTTCCTGGGACCATTTGCTTGGAAGACCCTTTTTCATTCTTTTACTCTCACAGTATTTGTCTTTGTTATTGAGATGTGTTTCTTGTATGCAGCAAAATGCTGGATCTTATTTGCATATCCAGTCTGCTACCTTATGTCTTTTTATGGGTGATTTGAGTCTATTAATATTGAGAGATATTAAAAACAGATGATTGTTGGTCCTTGATATGTTAGTTTTCGTAGGTGGCTTTATGTGCTTGTGGTTCTTTCCTTTTGGCTTTATTGTGAGATGCTTAATATCTTGTCTTTCTTCGGTGCAGGTACCTTCCTTGTGTTGGAGTTTTCCTTCTAGGATCCTCTGTAAGGGTGTATTGGTAGATAGATACTGTTTGAACTTGGTTTTGTCCTAGATTATTTTGACTTCTCTGTCTATGTTGATTGAGATTTTTACTGGGTATAGTAGCCTGGGCTGGCATTTGTGTTCTCTTAGAGTCTGCATGACCTCTGACCAGGCTTTTCTGGCTTTTATAATCTATGCTGAGAAGTCTGGTGTAATTCTGATAGGTCTAGCTTTGTCTATTATTTGGCCTTTGCCCCTTGCAGATTTTAATATTCTTTATTCTGTGCATTTAGTGTTTTGATAATTATGTGACAAGAGGATTTTCTTTTCTGGTCCCATTTATTTGCTTTTCAATAGACTTCTTGTACCTTTATGTCCATCTCTTTCTTTAGGTTGCAGAAATGTTCTATGATTTTGTTGAAGACATTTTCATGTCCTTTGAGCTGAGAATCTTAGTTCTCCTCTATTCTGATTATTCTTAGATTTGATCTTTTCATTGTGTCCTGAATTTCTTGGTTGCTTTGGGTTAGGAGTTTTTTTGTTTTGAATTTTCTTTGACAGTTGTGTCAATCTCTTCTACAGTGTCTTCTACACTTGAGATTCTCTCTTCTATCTCTTATATTCTGTTGGTGATACATCTGTAATTTCTGACCTCTTTCCTAGGTTTTCCATTTCCAGGTTTGCCTCCATTTGTGTTTGCTTTATTGTTTCTACTTCCACTTTTAGGTCTTGGATCACTTTTTTCAATTCCTTCACCCGTTTACCTGTGTTTTCCTGTATTTCTTTCAGTGAGTTATTGATATCCTCCTTAAAGGACTCTATTATCTTCATGAGATATGATTTTAGGACAGATTCCTTATTTTCAGGTATGTTGCTGTATTCAAGGCTTGCTGTGGTCATAGAACTGGGTTCTGATGATGCCTACATATTTTGGTTTCTTTTGCTTATGATCTTGCACTTGTCTTTTGCCATCTGGATATCACTGGTGTTTGTTGGTCTGGGTGACTGTCTGGAGTCTGCCTCTTTTGTACCTGGGTTCCTTCAGGTCCCCTGGTTGGCCTGCAGCCTTGACTCTAGTAGACTACCTGTGGGGCCTTCCAACTGTGGGTTCTTCACAGGGGCAGAGAAGCCGCTGATTTGTTGCCCTGGCTTCAGTAGATCTTCTGGAGGGCCTTCATACTGTTGGTCTTCAGTGTAGTAGCAAAGCTGTTGTCCAACTGCTCTGAGTGCAGCGGGTCATCAACTGCTCTGAGTGTAGCAGGTACTCCATTGCTATGATTTTAGCCAGTCCTCTAAGATAGGTCAAGATATTGTGTCTTCAGTGAAGCAGACCAGCTAAGTCTCTGCCCCAACAGAAAAGACCAGGCTGAAGCGGTGGAAGGGACAGAAGGGGAGTGGTATTTGGGAGGGTGGGGGTTTTGTTGGGTGATGGGTTCAGGGTCCACTGGGCTCCCAGCAGCAACTCTGGGACTCTGGAGGATGGGGGAGTGTATTCTTACCAACTGCTCTAAGATTATCTGGTCCTCTAGGATGGGCCAGAATATGGTATATTCACTGGAGCAGACCAGCTAAGAGTCTGCCCCTACAGAAAAGCAACACTTTCTTTTATAACATTCCTTAGTCATTGTGTTTTTAAAAAGGCCATCTTCAAACATTACAGATAAGGCAAGAAGCAAACAAAAAAGGAGAAAAGAAAAGGGTTATCAATCTGAGCAGGAATGGGAGGGATAACTGTGAGAATTTGGACAGAAGAAAGGGAAAACAGTAAATGATATAATTATACTTTAATTAAGAGACTTTAAAAGAAAGAACCATAGACAATCATAAAAAAATTCTAAATAACAGGCATAAGAAATCTTCTTCAAGATTTTGAAACAAGAAAAAGTATATTGTTCTTGTCCTTCATTGCTCCCGATAGGTTGAAGATATGTTCCAATTGCTAAAGAGACTGCATTTTGGACACCAAATAAGGAGAAACTGAACTAAATCTTATCTGAAAGTCTCCTGCATTCAGAGTAGCTTTTACAACAACAGAAGTTGCTATGCAAATTTCTATGGGAAGGAAGTAGATAATAGTCAAAGCAAGATGTAATGCCTATGAACCACAATGATGATCAGCACAGAACAACAACCCTAAGGGTGCACTCAAATCTTGGTTTTAACCAACAAAAAAATCTCTGTTTTGACCTAAGCTACTCAACAGTAATAAAAACATGCTGGGTACTGGAACCATCTCAACTACCTATGGCTAATGAGACCATATGTTTTATAGAAAAACCTAGCATTGACACTATACAAACCAGCATAATTTCTGCTACTGTCTGCCTTCTAAATATTTATCCTTATATCCACAAATAAATGTAGTTTTCATTTCTCATCCAAAATTGTTTTTGGAATATGAGTTGATTGCAAACTTTATATGCCCCATACAGGGGAACGCCAGGGCCAAGAAGCGGGAGTGAGTGGGTAGGGGAGCAGGGCAGGGGAAGGGTATAGAGGACTTTTGGGATAGCATTTGAAATGTAAATGAAGAAAATATCTAATAGAATAATTTAAAAAAATGGTCAAAACACAAGAACAATCAACCATGGAGTGCCTAACCCCATTTCTTACCTCTATCTCATAACTCCTTATCTAAAGATCAAGCACCATAGAAGAAAGAAAAAAAAAAAAAGAACCAGAAGTATAGGAACTCTGTTGTGAGATTGTTTCAACTAGAAATGACAAAATCTTCACTCTCAATATCTGAACAAAATAACTTCCTAAAAAAAGACCTGAAGAGCTACAATACCAGTAGGCATGATAACATGGAAGAGAAAAAAGCTCACAGAACTCCATTCCTAAACTAAGAACTAAAGGCAACTAAGAAATGCTGACAGTGGGAAAACCAGTCTGCCAAAGGGACTAACCCCCAAATTTGCTGTCCAACACAAAGTGGTCAGCCCTGAAGTCATACACTTATAAATAATACTGAAGTCATACACTTATAAATAATACTAAGAAGACTGAGTAGTTTGTATTTGTATATTTAGCTCTGTGTGTGTGTGTGTGTGTGTGTGTGTGCACATGCTAGTGCAAAACAATGAAAAAAAAGAAGCCATAGTTTTGAGAAAAAGCAAGGAAGTTTATGTAGGAATGGTTCAAGGGAAGAAAGTGAAGAAAAAATTTGACGTAATTGTATTCTAATTAAAATAACAAAAATATATTGTATTTTGGTACTACAATGTAAAGTTTAGATTTTCTTCTCAAACAATTTGAATGTTTATTTTAAAATTAATTTATTTTTTCTTTTATTCTTAAATCTGATGATCCGTTTCATATTTTAGAAGACAATTTTCCACATAAATAATTAAGTAAAGGAAAAGGTTTGTTTCAAAAAAATGTTTTACCAATTCACCATTGGCTTCCTCACCTTCCTTTCTGCTTCTTTCCACTATTATTCAGTCTGACATTCTCAATGTGTATACCTGATTACCCCCAAGGATGCAAATATAGTATTGATCTACAGATTTATAACCATGTACAAAATGGGTATTTTGTTATATTCCTCGTTCAGAGAAAAATCTATAAAGTCTTTTTATGATAATGATATTCATAAATGCTGAAACAGTAGTAAATTATCATGTAGTTTGCTTTTAGTAAAACCAGCATATTAAGGGAAAACATAGCTGACATCATTAAGATAATAAATGCAGGTCTCAAATAAATATTTAGAAATAGAATTCAAAAGTATGCATTTCACTTTTAGTGTTACAAATCAATAGTTCTTAGAAAAAGTGTAGCAAATCATCTACTATCAGAATTACTTCTTTTTTTTTCTAGTAAACTTGTAACAAACTACTCAAATTTTATGAATTCAAAATTAGGTTAATAATATACAGAGTTTGTCACCAGGACTTTTCTGACATGGTAGCACAAGCCCCGTCTTTGCAAAGCATCTATATTTTCAATTGTCTCTCATTCAGAGAAGATTTTTGTATATAATTAACGTAATGATTCCACTTCAGTGTGCCTGGAGACCCTTTGTGGGGGCTACCATCACATAGAGGGGAAAGTCAGAAGATCCTAACTGACTGGGATCCTGCAGAGAAGATAAGGAGGGAGTGAGGGGAGGGAGTGATTCAGGGGAATTTACTGGCTCTGACTGTCTGGCAGGCAGGATGCTTCTGAGGATCTGACTTGTAATCTTGCCATTTCTGCCATTAGCATCCAGTTGCTTCTTTATTTATACAAGTTTCACAGAACAAAGACAGTCTAATGATTATTCAAGTGGTACAAAATATGTTTGAGGTTTCATTACATGTCCAGGGTTATAAGTTCAGCTATAATTAAAATATACAGGCAGAACAGATTTTATTCTTATTACTAGCCCTATAATTTCAATTTCAAGAATCTAAAGAATTTTTTATCCAAAAGCAAACACATTTATTACATGACAGCCTGCTTTTAGGGTGGCAGTGGTTGCTGTTTAAAAGCACTCCAGACAAACTAATATCTGAATTGGTCTTTTTATGAGTAGCAAA
>NC_034613.1:68073739-68074998 GCF_900095145.1 Mus pahari | reverse complement strand
ATATATATATATATATGTGTGTGTGTGTATAGATGTGCATATGTACATGTGGGTTCATATGTATATTCATGTGTATGTACATGTGTATATTCATGTGTGTATCTGTGTATATATGTTTTTGTTCGTGTTTGTGCATCTGTATATTAATGTATATAATAAATATATTTACATTTGTGTGTACATGAATCCTTTACCGAGGCAGGAATCTCATTGGAGAGATAGCAACAACAACCCACCCACCCACAAAAATTTCCACCTAAAATTTATCCTGGCTACAAGAAATTAAGCAACAAAGATGGAGAAGAGACTGAGGGAAAGGCCAAGCAATAACCAGTCAAACCAGAAACCCATCCCATGTGCAAATATGAATCCCTAACACTATTAATGATGCTCTGTTATGCTTGTAGAAGGGAGATTGTTGTCCTCTGAGAGGTTACACCCAGCATTTGACTCATACAGATACCGAAACTGACAGTGAAAGATTTAATTGATATTGGATACTCTTATGGAAGAGTTGGGAGAGAAGGACTGAGGACCACAAAAGTGATAGGAACTCCACAGGAAGACCAACAGAGACAACTCACCTGGACCCTCAGGGCTCTCAGAGACTGAACCACCAACCAAATACCATAAACAGGCTAGACCTAGCCCCCCCACACACACACACACACATATGTAGCAGATTGGTAGCTCTGACTTCATGTGGTTCTTGAAAAACAACAGCAGGGGCTGTCCCTAAAGCTGTTGCCTGTCTGTGGAATCTATTTTTCTAACTAGGCTGTCTTATCTAGTGTCCGTGGAAAAAAGAAGCTCCTAGCCATACAGAGATTTGTTATGCCAGGGTGTGAAGAGACCCATTGGGGGCCTTCATTCTCTCTGAGTAGAAGAGGAAGGGGAAATGGGGTGAGGGACTGTGAGAGGAGAAACAATGATCATGTTGTGAAGTGAATAAATAAATAAGTAAATAAATAATAATTTTTGACAAATATTTTAAAATATCAAAACTAAAGAGAAAGAATATATTTATAGTGTCATTAGGCGAAATCTTCATATTTAATAGTTAGAAATAAAAATGGATATTACAGAAGTCAGTAAGTAGCACAGAATTGAGGATTAGATCATGCTGTATGCCAAGGCAATAATATGACTAAGGCTTCTCAGATTTAGGCTTTCATGTGTGGAATAGAAAGAATGATAATCCTCTTCTCAATGATAACTTGGTCAAGGACAAAATAAAGAAAGAAATTAAAGACTTTTTA
>NC_034613.1:68052605-68073728 GCF_900095145.1 Mus pahari | reverse complement strand
GAGGGTATAGGAAACTTTCGGGATAGCATTTGAAATGTAAATAAAGAAAATAATAATAATAATAATAATAATAATAATAATAATAATAATAAAGAAAGAATGATAATCACAGTGAGACAGCATTTAATATGTATTAAAATGGAAGTGCCCCAGAAAACCTAAACAGATACAGACAAAAGCAAACATCAGGATTTCTGTTGGAATAAGGATACCCATCCTTACTCACATTGGCCTATGAGTTTTTACAGGCCCATAAAAAGCAGAAGGTATTTTGGTTTTTTTTCGGTATGCATATGTAATATATAGTATGATCCTTGACTTCAAAATTATAGGTCCATTTTCCATGGTTAAATAACTTTCACTTATGAGGTTAAGTTGATATTAATCTGAAAATATTTTCTGTATATTATTTATGTATGAAATGTGGTCTATTTTATTGATAGAATACATAATGAATTCAAAATTAAAGGGTAATATATTTAATGAATCTCCCATAAAATTAAAATCTACAGGTAATCAAAGAATAAAGATGCATGCATGAAATATCATAAAAGCCATAATTTGTACAACCAGTATATGCAATAAGCATTAAAATCTATGAACTACTACTGGTATTTTACAAACATAAGAAAACAATTAATAAAGAACTTGAAGTTAGACAATACCTAGTCTGTTCAATACCTCCACTGCTTTATGGTTGTACACATGATACTTTCTTTAGTTTGGTGCTAATAGCTTACATTGCTGTCTTCTATTTATTTTCTGCACTTATGAGAAGGACATGGGTCACATGTTTAGTATTTGTTTTACAGAGATAATCAATATTTAGTGCACTGAAGCAAAACTTAGTTAACTAAGTTAAACTTAGATTGTTGAATAAACCAGCTAAACCTAATAATAATAACAACACTTATTATTAAACCTAGTATCTGTATAAGAACCGTAAGGATGTAGCTATACCTGGTTGTATCTTCCCAATTTTCAGATTAGAACATATAATTGTTCCTGTGTTCAGTTGTCATGTCCATGCTTCACGACAAATAATATTGATTGGCCTCAGAAATCGAACCTAGGATTTGAGTCATCTGTTTCTTTTCCAGTAGTTCATACCAGCTAGAAACAGGGCAAATCCACCCAGGCAATGTAGGATGAGTCACAAGAACTTTACCAAATATTGGAACTTAGAAGTCTAGCATTGTCTTTAAATAATATGATAAACTTTCTCAAGTAATGTCACCATCTTCATGGAAATGATCACAGTGTATTATAAACTATGGAAAATGCAACAGTTCTTAAAAACAAAATCAATACTAGTGGTTAACATATTTATTAAGTAGATCACAAAGTCATAGCCAGACAGTTAGATGTCTTATTTTTCCTAAACCTATTTTTTCCTCAAGAGGGATATTTCAAGTATTCCACCAGGCATCTTTCCTGGAGATTACCGAGATCTCTAGATTACACATAGTCACTGTTGGCTGAAAAGCACATTTGCATTTTCTGTAGTCTTTCATAATCTCTTCAGTTTTCAGTTGCTCTGACTCCCCAGACAGCGTGACCTGAGGATCTCTTAAATTGAAGCATGGACAGATCAAAACACACCTGCCATTGTCCCTAAACCCTGATTTCTGCTAATTTACACTCTCTAAATTTTAATAAAGAAGTCTAAATTGTTAAAAGAGCAACTAGGAATATTATTACCTCTGAAATAAATTCTTTTTGGTGTTTCACATTTATTTTCTGCTAGTTCACCACTTTGCTAGTTATATACTTTTAATCTCTGAAATACAATCAAAATTTCATTTAACTATGGCACAACCCTGTAGTAAATTACAATTAAGTCTCATTTGAAATACACCAGCAGATTTCACATGTTTGCTGATTCTGGATAAGCTTTTGGAATATCTTCCTCATGCAAAGTGCTATGATAGATATTCAGAATTCAATAAATCTGCTGGATTAACAATTTCCTATCATTAATGAAATTTTATTGTTATAAGAAGTGGCAAATTATGCTATAATTATTTAATAAGAACACATAAAATTATGAAGAAGTACAGACTTGCATAAGAGCATCCAGGAGGGAATATGGGCAAAAGTAGGAGGGTCCTTGGAGAAAACTGACTTCTCAATGATAAATAGTGGACAAAAGAGAAACTAGAAATTGGGAAAAAAATAAAGCAGAAGAAAGAAAACATGTATTACTAGAAAGAGAAACTCTAAATAGTTTTTTTCCAAGATGTTCTGAGATTAAGGGAAGAAATCTCAAGGCTTTTGTTGTTGTTGTTGTTGTTGTTGTTGTTTGCTAGTCAGATGAGAAGAAACTTCTAGTATATACTGAAGATGGTATTTAAAGAATTTAAGATGTCAAAGAAGACAACTGTCAACATCAGAATTGTATTGTTATATTTAGAATATTGGGAAATTTAACATATGTTGCATGGAAGATTAAGCAAAGGAAGATAAGACCAATTTGTGAGGGTACAGATTTCCACAGCAAACTACAAGTGTCCAAGGAAGCTAGTTTGAATTTAGGTGATTGAAGGAGAGATAGAGACAAGATGAACTGTGAAGATGGTAATTTTGCTGGATATGATTGCAGGAACAAATGCAATATTCACAATCTTTAATTATTGGTGCTTGAATACTACCTGTCAGAATAGATATCACTGATAAACAAACGTTATAGCATCTATGTGGACCTAAATATAACACTTCATTTTTGAAGATAAGGATAGTAATTGAACCTTTCTTGGATATAAGAAATAGAGAGAGAAAATAGATTTGATTTGCATTTCTCTGATGGGTAAAGTCAAATGTTTCTTTAAGTGCCTTTCAGCCATTTGTGCTTCCTTTTTAAAGAATATCTTTCAGATATTTACTCAATTTTTAAACTGGATTATTTGTTTTCTTAATGTCCATCTTTTATGAGTTCCATGCATATTTTGAATATTAGCCCTTTGTTGAATGTATAGTTGGTAAAAAGTCTTTTACCATTCTGCTGTTTTGTCTAATCAATGGTGTCCTTTCTGCTACAGTAGCTTCGTGGGGTCCCATTTATTAATTATGAATTTTAGTGCCTTTTCTGAAAGTGTTCTGTTCAGAAAATTGTCTCCTATATTAACGTGTTCAAGGTTATTGAACACTTTCTCCTCTATCAGGTTCAGTGTGTCTTGTTTTATGTTGAGGTATTTGATCAACTTGGATTTGAGTTTTGTGAAGAGTGATGAATAATATTTGCAGTCTTCTGAATAGAGATATCCAGTTAGACCAGCGCCATTTGCTGAAGATGCTATTTTTTCAGTGTTTATTTATGGCTTTATAAAATATCAGATGTCCATAGGTGTGGAAGTTTACCTCTGATTTATCAAATTGATTACATTGATGAATGTTTTTATGCCAATACCATGCTGTTTTTATTACTATCGCTGTAACATACAACATAAATGTATTAGTGAATAATAAAATACTTGTTGTATTAAAAAAAAGAAATAGTGAGAGAAATTTTGGTAAAATCAGGTAAAGGTTATGTAATAAGGACACATTTTAGGACAGGTCAAACAAAACAAGGTGTACCTCAACAGAGGAATGGATACAGAAAATGTGGTACATTTACTCAATGGAGAACTACACGGCTATTTAAGACGACTTTATGAAATTTTCAGGCAAATGGTTTGAACTCAAACATATACTGAGTGAGGTAACACAGTCACAAAAAAAGACACATGGTATATACTCACTGATAAGTGGATATTAGCCCCAAAGTTCAAAATACCCAAGATACAATCCACAGACCATATGAAGCTCAAGAAGGAAGATCAAAGTGTGGATGCTTCAGTGCTTCTTAAAAGGGGGAACAAAATTCTCACAGGAGGAAATACGGAGACAAAGTGTGGAGCAGAGACCGAAAGAAAGGCCATCCAGAGACTGCCACACCTGAAGATCCATCCCATATAGAGTTGGCAAACCCAGACACTATTGTGGATGCCAAGAAGTGCTAGCTGACAGGAGCCTGACATGGCTGTCTTCTGAGAGGCTCTGCCAGAGGCTGACAAATACAGGGGTGCATGCTTGCAGCCAACCATTGGACTGAGCACAGGGTCCCTGATGGAGGACTTGGAGAAGGGACTGAAGGAGCTGAAAGGTGATTTGTAGCCCCATGGAGGGAGCAACAGTGTCAACAAACCAGACTCCCTGGAGGTCCCAGGGATTGGACCATAAACCAGAGTACAACTGGAGAGACCCATGGCTCCAGCTACATATGTGTTAGAGCATGGCTTTGTTGGACATCAGTGGGAGGGGAGGCCCTTGGGCCTGAGAGGTTTTGATGCCCCAGTGTAGGGGAATGCCAGGGCAGGAAGGCAGGAGTGAGTGGTAGGTGTGGGAGCACCGAGGCAGGGGGAGGGGCAATAGGATAGGGAATTTCCACAAGGGAGACCTGAAAAGGGGATAACATTCGAAATGTAGATAAAGAGAATGTCCAATAAAAGAAAAATATTATTAACTTTAATTACTTTTTCCATTCAAGGAGCTAGGCTAAATAAATTAAATTTTATAGAACTCTTATTTTTAAAATGAGAATCTACTTTAAAACCATTTCTTGCTTGATATTCTCTTTAAATAAACTGATTTTTTCTTTCAAAAAGCGAGTCAAGTTTTTACTAAAATATTATACTGGCATGGCTATGAAGTTAATGAAAACTACACAAAATTTCAGGACTCCTTGACAGTGATTTCAGAAAAAAAAAATCTAAATAAAAAGACAAGATTTAAGAATGGATAATGGGAACCAGGCAGTGGTGGCACAGGTCTTTAATTCCAGCATTTGGGAGGTAGAGGCAGACAGATCTCTGAGTTCAAGGCCAGCCGGTTCTACAGAGGAAGTTACAGGACAACCAAGACTACACAGCAAAATGCTGCCTCAAAAAATAAAAACAAAATATAATGTATGGTTTTTTTTTAAGAATTCAGATATCTCTAGCACTGACTTTCTTTATCGATGCATTGATGTGAAAAAAATCTAAGAACTTGCTCTTATTCCCAACTTGAATTGTAATGATGTTTCCTGAGGCAACCAAGTTCATAGGAAATGATTTACAGTGGGAATTTTGAGAAAGTTAGTGTAATGTAGAGGAAATGATATTTATATTCAGTGTCAATATTTTTTTCTAAATAGAAAAGTCACTGCCTGTAGCTTGGAACTCAAAATCATGAAGTGGACATAAGTAAGTTAGAAACATCCTCATTCTTCCTGCTTTAAAACAGGCATACCAGTGAATCTGGGTAAGTCCTGCATTACACCCAGTCACACACTGTCAAACCTGAGACATAGGACATGTTGAGTAGGTAAAATCAAGATAGACTGTTAATGTAAAATTAACATTGTGATATGACCACACATTAAGCAGAACCTAGGAGTCATGAAAAGCCAGAAACCACCAAAAGAATCTATATTTTTATTCAGGTATATTCAGAAATACTCCATAATATTAAGACTATGGGAATTAAATATGAAAAGGCATGACAAAAACATGTTGTAAGGGACAGATTTCTAAAATTATCATTCTGCTTTAATAAGCTGTTTGTCGATCATATACATATATACATATATATGCAATCCATGTGCGTTTTCATTTCTTTCCACAAATGTTTATTACAATTAATATAAGTCAATTTTACTAACATATATAATAAGTACATAGACAAAGGGCCTGATAAAGTAGGCATACCTTAAAAAACAAACAAATAAATACAGTGACTGTTGGTGAGTGGGTATTCTCAAACCCAAACAAAAAGCGAACAAACAAACAAACAAAAACCCCCTGCCCATACCTTAAAGGGAATAAAATAATTTTTTCTGGAGTCATTTTGAGTCATAGTGAACATAGACCAGGAATAAAAATTTGGGTTATCCCAAATTCCATGTTCCAATATGGAAACAATTTCATAAAATTGTGTAGTTTTACTGAACAAAAAAAAATGTCATAAACGAAGGCAACTTTAAAATACATTGGAAAATACATCAAAGAGGTGGTTGTAGCAGCTGAGTACTACAGTTGGACCAGCCTGACCATCTTAGAGAGCTGAGGCCAGGCCAGTCAGACACCTCAGCCTGTTAAGACAATTATAGAAATTTAAGCCTGTTAAAGTTCTCCAGGAATACTGACCTTTAAAACCGATTTTGCCCTGTCCCAATAATATACAGCTGTATGAAATGAGTAACTACTTAATTGGCTTCTGTAAACATGCTCAACTACTGCTTGCAAAAGGCCAGGGATGTTACCTCTGGCCTGCAGAAAGGTGCATGTCTACAGGAATGAAGTAACTATGGCTTTTGCTTCTAAAAACCCCTCCTGGTTTCAGTCAGGACCACAGGCTGAAATTCAACTAAGAGACTGTGGTCTGCTACTAGTTTAATTTTAGCTAACTGATCATCCTTTTCTAGTGGTCTCAAACTCCCCAAAATGATTACAGCAATGTAGAAGCTTTTATATTGACCTCAAGTGTTATTTGATAGCTTTTGTGTTGGTGGAAGCTAACGTTGTCAGCTAAGTTAGTAGATTTCAGAGTTTTTATTTATTAGTCACCAGATGTCAGTGCTGACAAACAAGTAGGCAAGGCAGGTATATTCAGGAGCTAAAGTTAGCCTGAGATAAGATAATTAGCCTCCAGACCTGCAACATGCAACCTTTCCATTAAAGCAATTTAAACAGTCTTCACAGACAGCTTCTTTCCAGTTCTCTTTCACCATATTTATTCTTTCTCTTTCATGTCACTTATCTGGACTTATATGTAGAAATCTAAGCTCATATTGAAAATTGTTTTGGAAAATCTGATAGAAGAGATAACCTAAAATAGCAAAAATTCTCTATTTTTCATATATCAATAATATATGAACTTCATTTGTGAAGTAAACTTAAAATGTAAAATTTAAAGTTAGTTTCATGATGGATCTTTGTATAGAGATACAGTTAATCCCAATGGTTGAAAATTAGACAATTACCGCAATTTTTGAACCAGATTTGAAGCAAGCTTTATTTGCATTCTGTTCAGGAAGATGGATTCTGGTCAGGACCATTCCAGAGTTCTCAGAAAATGGCAACATCACATTTTGCAGAGGCTTATAAAGGCAAAACATAATGCTATGTATTTCCCACAAGGTCCAATTAGGGGCAAGCCTATATCCTGATATACTTCTTGCTTGAATGACTACATGTGTTCAAGCACATCAAGTGCAACTGGGTCAACCAAACTTGTTTAGGGAAGTGGAAGTATGTAGTTTGTTATCTTTCTTAACAACAGCCTCCAGCATCTCAGGAAGTATCTGTGCTTGGGCCAGGGTCTTACATGTTGAAAGTATTTTTATTTTATCAATCTCTTAGGCACAGTAATTAAAACATAAAATATAACTTTGGCTCTCATATACTTTTGTCATGATCCCTTTAAATCATGCATATATTGACAATGTTGAAATGAGCTAACTTGATTTGGACTTGTTGCTAGATCAAAATACACTGAATTGTAATCAATGTATTTTATTTTCTAAATATGTTGTTCTGGCTATATTTCTTCATACTGACTAATCCTAAATTAGGAGAGGAAAACCCTTCAAAGAATTAAAAAATAAAAAAGGAACTGGATTTTTGGGCTTCTTCAGTCCCCAAGAGGTACATTTCTCTGTATGTCTGCTGTTCCTGTGTATTTTCTTAACCTCAATAAATACATTACTTCAACTGCTGTCAGTGTCTGCTATAGACTGATATGTTCAAGGTCTTTCCATTGCTCCATGTAGGACCCAAGATTGCCCCGACTAATTAATTGGAAGAGAAACTGAACCCAACCAAGACTCTTAGACTGTCTCAATTTTAAAGATGTCAACCCTCAATGACTTCTAAGGTGGATAATGGCTGTCTCCTGTCCAAACTTAAACAGTCTGATAGAAATGTGCACTGTAAAATAGTTAGGATAAAAGTAGTATCCATGAATGAGTAAATTTAATTTTAGATTTTGCGTTAACTCAATTAGTAAGCTCAAAATTTATGTTTATAGACCTAATGTTTTTATGATGTACATTTTGTGTGTTGTGATAGAAATGTGTGTTATTATATGTATGTGCATTTTGTGACTGACAAATAAGAATAAAAATGCTATTAAAAATTTTGTCCACATTTAGTTAGCAATAGCATAGGATAGTTTAAGTATCAAATTTATTAGAAATTTATTTTTTCTTTTCTATTTTGACAAAGAATAATTTGTGCCTCAGCATTTCCTCAAATTTTTTCTTTTGTTCATATATATATATATATATATATATATATATATATATATATATATATATGTCAGGATGTTGATTTCAACTAAGTATCAGACCACTGGAAACTTACAGCTCTATATAAGAAAAGATACAGAAGGCCCTGATTTTCTAACTCACACATTCTTTTCTATTACTGAAGTTTTTATTTAGGGATGTTTATATATTTTGAAATAGTCACATTTGTCTCTGTCAAAATTTGTAAATTTAGATGTGAGCTTTTAAAATGTGTCGATCATCATTTAAAAATATGAATATAACATTTAAAAACATAAATAATGCAGAAAAAGTGTGTTAATCCCAAAAATGCCAGGTAAAAGATCACCAACACAATTTATTATGGCCAAATTAATTAAAGCAAGCAATTAACTAAAGCAAGTTTGTTTCTCCTGTGCATGGGCTTTCTTCTCCCAAACACAGAGTTCAGGAGATCAGGGCTGGGCATGGAGAAGATAGGGGCTTTCATAACTCAGGAAATGGTGTTTTCCCAATGGAATATTTGGCAGGTTATAGAAGTGGTCATAACAGAGTGGTCATAACAAAGTAGTCATAAGAACAGGTAGTTATAATATCTTTTTGAAACAAAGGTAGGTTTTGTAAGATGGTCAAAACAACTTTTTGATACAAAGACATGG
The DNA here is from genome assembly GCF_900095145.1 of Mus pahari. Lineage (NCBI taxonomy): Eukaryota > Metazoa > Chordata > Mammalia > Rodentia > Muridae > Mus > Mus pahari. The sequence goes on along the minus strand of NC_034613.1, from coordinate 68,064,782 downwards.
TTGCCTTTTCCTGCAACAGGCAATGTACTGGCTGGTGTTTTGTGTCAATTTGACAAACACTGGAGTTATCACAGAGAAAGGAGACTCCCTTGAGGAAATGCTTCAATGAGCTCCAGCTGTAAGGCATTGTCCCAAGTAGTGATCAAGGGTGGGAGGGCCAATTGTGAGTGGTGCTACCCCTGGGCTGGTTGGTAGTCCTGGGTTTTGTAGAAAGCAAGCTGACTGAGGAATACCAAAAGGTTGAAAATTACCTGAAGAAATGTTCAACATCCTTAATCATCAGGGAAATGCAAATCAAATAACCCTGAGATTCTACCTTACACCAGTCAGAATGTCTAAAATAAAAAATTCAGGTGACAGCAGATTCTGGAGAGGATGTAGAGAAAGAGGAATACTCCTCCATTTCTGGTTGGATTACAAGCTGGTACAACCACTCTAGAAATCAGTCTGGTGGTGCCTCAGAAAATTGGACATAGTACTACCAGAAGATCCAGCAATACCTCTCCTGGGCATATACCCAGAAGATGTTCCAACTTGTAATAGGACACATGATCCACTATGTTCATAGCAGCTTTATTTATAATAGCCAGAAGCTGGAAAGAACACAGTTGTCCCTCAACAGAGGAATGGATAGAGAAAATGTGGTACATTTAAACAATTGAGTTCTATTCAGCTATTAAAAACAATGAATTTATGAAATTCGTAGGCAAATGGGTGGATCAGAAGGATATCATCCTGAGTGAAGTAACCCAATCACAAAAGAACACGCATGATATGTACTCACTGATAAGTGGATATTAGCCCAGAAACTTAGAATACCCAAGATACAATATGCAGGACACATGAAACTCAAGAAGGAAGATCAAAGTGTGGATACTTTGTTCCTTCTTAGAATTGGGAAAAAAATATCCATGGAAGGAGTTACAGAGATAAAGTTCAGAGCTGAGATGGAAGTAAGGACCATCCAGAGACTACCCCACCTGGGGATCCATCCCATAAACAGCCACCAAACCCAGACACTATTGCATACGCCAGCAAGATTTTGCTGACAGGACCCTGATATAGCTGTCTCTGGTTAGGATATGCCAGTGCCTGGCAAATACAGAAGGGGATGCTCACAGTCATCTGTTGGTTGGAACACAGGGCCCCCATTGAAGGAGCTAGAGAAAGTACTCAAGGAGCTAAAGGGGTCTGCAACCCTATAGGAGGAACAACAATATGAACTAACCAGTACCCCCCAGAACTATGTCTCTAGTTGAGAGGCCCCTGGTCTTGTGAAGATTATATGCCCCAGTACAGGGGAATGCCAGGGCCAGGAAGTGGGAGTGGGTGGGTTGGGGAACGGGGCGGGGGGAGGGTATAGGGAAGTTTCAGGATAGCATTTGAAATGTAAGTGAAGAAAATATCTAATAAAATAAATTTTAAAAATTTAAAAAAAGAAAGAAATCTGAACAAGCCAGGGGAAGCAAGCCAGTAAGTAGTATCACTCCATGGCTTCTGTCTGCATCAGCTCCTGCTTCCTGACCTGTGAGAGTTCCTGTCCTGACTTCCTTTGATGATAAACAGCAATGTGAAAGTGTATGCTGAATAAACCCTTTCCTCCTCAACTTGCTTCTTTTTTATGATGTGTTGTGCAGGCAGTATAGAGCCATTTGTAGTTAAGGTCACAGGTAGGGCATAGCACAATCCTTGAGAAACATATTTAGGCATAAATGGGAATGGACCCAGTTTGTACTTATCATAAGATGGCTTCCAAGCATAAGATGGAAGCAGTCTGGTTCATCGTGACAAGCCATAGCACAAATGTGACCATCAGCCCAAATCTTTGTAATGCAGTACACATTGAGAAAGTTGTTATATCCTGAATGACAAGGGAACAAAGTCCCCTTATTTCCCAATATAAGCTTCTACTTATATCCTTTATAGAGCAATTACTGATTATGTTAGTCTGTGATAAACCCCAAGTTAGGAAGAAAAGTATTTGCCTAGACAGTCACTCACTATACAGAATAAAGGTGTAACTTATAAGTTTGCTTCAATTGCTATAATGAAGTCAACAAAAATACTCATTTTCTGAAATCTAAGCTTCCTTTTGAATTCAACATAAATAAATCTCAGCAATTCTAATGGCAGTACTAGCAACATGTAAGCAGACTTCTGGACATTTTCCTAAGGGTACTGGGGCCATAGAAAATTCAACGAAGAGAGCCCTTTATTTATTCTAGTAGAAGTATTAGCAGTAAAGTCGTGTTAAAAGAAAAATCCTTTGATCAATAGATGAGAAATCTCTTGCCTGGGTAAAGATCAAACAATCCATTTAGTCTGAATCAATCACCTACCTAAGGGATAGCCTCTAGGAAACTAAGCTTGCCTTAAGTTCTGCAAGAGGACTAGACAGAATGAAATACTGTACTTTTACTCTCTTGCATCCCTTAGCCTAGTAGCTTACCAAGCCACACAGCCATGCAGCTTTATAAATCTGCCCACTTTTATAAATTAGTCAGAAAATATAATAACTTCTGTTTTTCATTTATCTCTTTTTAAAATATGCTTTCCTTAAAAATGTGTTTGCCTAATACTTTAGGCATTCTTTGTATTCATTTTTTCCTTTGTATTCATTTTAAACCCTTCCTTCCTGCTATTTATTTGTTGTGTATATGATGACCTCCTTGCCAGCTTAAGTGTCTATTTTCATTCTTTTCTTCATTGTCTTCCTTTGGGCAAATATAGAGGTTTACAATTTAACTGCCTGGGGTATTTTTCTTTTAAACTCTATTAAAACAGTCCTGGAATTTCCATTTGAGTATATTCTTCACATCTTTTATTAATGAAACAATGAAGTAACCCTAATTTCCACTGCATCCGAAGAAAGAGATGAATAACTATGCTAGAAGTTACAGGGTATATTTCAAGAACATTTGGGAGTAAACAATCAAAACAAACAAGATAATATCTTAACACATTTATTCACTGATGTTCTTTTCCTTTCTTTTCCTTGCTATTTCCTCCTTGTCTACTCTTTTCTCAATGTTGCTCTTTGTAAAATTAGCTCATCTTCCTTCACAAGGTAGATATGATAGTCAATCTCTAAAAATTCGTATACCTATAGTCAAAAAAGAATACAATTGCTTAGTTAGCATTCAGTACTACAAATACCAAAAACAATGTTTATTGACTAAAAATTTGCCATGTGCATACCACTGAAACAACCAATTGAAGAAAGAAGGATAAAGGCACACACACACACACACACACACACACACACACAGAGTACACAAGGCAGAATAAGAAATGCAAGCTGACAAAACATATGTGTTACACAATGTTGCATATATTTCAGAAACTTAAAAGGGTTGAATATAACTATACAAAAAAGAATTTTAGCCGTATTTTAGCCAAATATTGCCAAATATTGATTACATCCTATATTTAGACACTTTCTTCAGTTTCTTTAGTGGTTTTGTGTTTGTGTGTGTGTGTGTGTGTGTGTGTGTGTTTGTTTTGTTTTGTTTTTGGGTTTTTTTGTTCGTTTGTTTGTTTTTTGTTTTGTTTTTCCAAGACAGGGTTTCTTTGTGTAGCCCTGGCTGTCCTGGGACTCACTTTGTAGACCAGGTTGGTCTCGAACTCAGAAATCTGCCTGCCTCTGCCTCCCAAGTGCTGGGATTAAAGGCATGCACCACCAACGCCCGGCTTCTTTAGTGTTCTTAATGAAACACAAAATTCTTAGTACAGTATGAAGAAAGTTAATATGACATAAGAGAATATACTCAAAATACAATTTATAGTTCTGGATCCTTGGGCCTCTTAGAACCTGAACTACCAAACAAAGAGCATGGATGGACTGGACCTAAACTCCCTACACATATGTAGCAGATGTGCAGCTTGGTCTTTATGACGGTCTCTCAACAAGTGGAGTAGCAGCTGTCAGTGCATTTGGTGCCTGCTTGTAGATTCTGCTCCCCTAACTCTGCAGCCTTTTCTGACCTCAGTGGGAGAGGATGTGACTAGTCCTGCGGTGACTTGATGTGCCAGGTGTGTTATTATGCAGGAGGGAACTCTCCCTTCTGCATAATAACAGAAGGGGTTGTGGTGTGACTAGGGTAGGGAGCTGCAATCAGATGTAAAATAATAAATAAATAAATGGAAAAATGTCAGGTGCCACATGGTTTCAGCTTTGGAAGCACTGTCAACCTGCATCTCTGACATTCTAGTGTACAGATGGTATTGTTCTTTCTTGTATTCTTCTTTGCTTTGCCTTTTTTTTTTCCTATACCATATATTTGTGCTCAAATAAAATTCTGGTAAAAATTTCTGCAAAAGGGATTGGGGGCATTACTAGAGAAGGAAATGGCTCTGATGTCTGTTAGGAACAAACTGCTCTGGCCCTGGCCATTCAAGCAATCAATCCAGGCATAAAGGGGACAAAGGATTCTGGAGGTGGAGGGTGTCTGCCTCAATTGTTCTCTGGGAAATTTTATCCAACTCATGATGATTAAGTTGTACCAGGAAATATTTGAAGCAAGAAATGTTTTCGAGAAACCTGAAGCTTTAGTAGTTAACAAAATTGAAGACCCCAAGGAAAATGAACACTGGGCCTGGGTCACTAAGGACAGTGATGTCCATAGGAAATACAAGGGATTAGTTAGAAATAGCTGGGTCTACTGGATTAGTGAGCAATAGTGAGAGCCCCCACAAGTGGAGCTCTCTAATAATAGAAAGTTTGATCCAGAAATATTATTTGGGAAAACTGGAAGATATATGTGTAATAAAAAAGATAAACTATGGATAAAAGAATTTGAACACCATGAGGGACCCATTGGATTCGTGAACTGACCCTCCTGGAAAGATTGGAGTATATTGATTTGACCCCTAGCATCATTTGCCTAAGGAAATTAGGGAACAAATTTTAAAAGATAGAATTCAGGTTTGCAAAGGAGCCCAGGGTGAAGCTGCATGAAGAATTAATATTGCATATGAAAAAGAATTTGAAAAGCAATGTAGAAATAGAAACTTGGATGAGTTTAATAAATCAGAGAAGGAGATCATACAAATTTAGACAAGTTAAAAATATTAATATTACCCTGATCTGTTAAGCATATATCGGTTTTTATGCTAATGCTGTAACCAAAAGTTAATACACAGATGACTTGTGATTTCTGAGGTTTTTCTGAGAGTTAAAAGTTAATGTATAACTTGCTTTAGAAGACACTGAACTGACTTTGTGCATTGTGCTTTCTGGTGACATAATTACATGGGTTTTGGGGGGAAAATTGGCTTGAGGAAAAGAATGAAATGGCTTTTGGTTGTGTATTATTGTATACAAGGAAGTATGTAACCAATAAAAGACTGAGGATAATTCTGAAAGAAAGGGGATAGGAGGGAGGGGAAAGGGAGAGTGGTAGGGGAAGGAAAGAGTGGAGAGACTCAAGCTATCTCTGAGCACAGCTTCAAAACAACAGTGCCAGCAACCTGCCAGCTTGCAACTGCATCAGTGCCTAATCTAATTACACTAATCTAATCCTCCTATTCAGGAGAACCCTGAGGCTGGTCCTCAGAAGAAAAATAATAGTAGACAAAGTAAACAAAATAGGAACCCAAATTACATTTCTGGATTAAACCCAAACTTGTCTTAAGATAAACTACTTTATTAGGTGATAGCAAACACAACCAATAGGAGATTCTTTTATTATTATTATTAAGGTGAACATCTTTTACATGTACTGGAACAATACAAATGTTTTCTTTTATCTAGAAATGTCTTCTAGTCTATTAAGTCATGTAATTTTACTAAAAGCGTCTGTTAATTTTGTCTTTATTATATTTATTTGTTTTGTGTGCATAAATGAATGTATGAAAGCAAGCAAAAAGGACAACTGGTGGGAGCTTGTTCTCTCAGAATGTGAGTCCCAGTAATTGAACCAACATGGTCAGGCTTCAATGAAAGTGCCTTTATCTACTGAACAATTTACCTGCCCCCCAAGTAATATATAATAATAGTTTAATAATTGAGCAAATATAATAAAATATTATATACAAGAGAATATGAGTATGATGTGAGAACTCTTTACTAAAATATTTATAGATAGTTAACATCTAAAACCACATTATAGCAATGAGCAGATTTGAAATAGTTTATCTTAGGAGGTACTACTTAAACTTTAGACTTTATTCAATTTTGCTATAGATCTTTATCCTCACTGGCAATCAAATTGGTTCTACAGTAGATGATCATGTCCACATATGTAGCTTGATGCAGAGTAATAACACACTAAATGACCTTCAAGATGCCTTTTGATTCTAGGGTTCTTCTCTGAATATTTGGTTCCACATGTCCAAAGTGGAATATATAAATCACCAAGGGCTCCATCCTCATATTTCTTTATATTTCACTTATAAGATTTTTTCAGCTGTAGTATAATAAGAACTTTACCTTATCATCATTTTGCTTGTCTTTCCCACATCTTTGTTCCTACAGTTTTTCTTAATAGAGACTCATCTCTTTACTGAAGAGCATCTTATTATATTTGACTATGCAGCCTTTTCTTGTATTTGACAAAAGTGGAGGTCAACTCACACATAAATTGTGCTCTCCTTGGCCTCTGTCTCACTAAATATGCCATTTAATCTGCCCAAAATGTCATCTCCACTTTGCAGTACCAAATCATCTGCCTCACTCATTAAAAACTTTCCCAGGGTCATTGATCCTAATTATACACTGTAACTTCAGTCTCTGCCCTTCTTTGTTTTGTTTTAACTATACTAAAGACTAAAGCACTTAATGGGAATGACTATAATTGTTCTATAAATGGTTTCTACATATACGTAATTTCATTCTGTTCATCTTCCCTTCCATTAAATCAAACAACTAACTTAAGGATCCTTGCCGATTATTTTCTTAAGACATCACTGCACCCAGAAAAGTTTTCCTCACTTAGTAGATGGACAACAAATGTATTGATGAAGAAAATTAACTGCTGACCTTGGTAAGCTATAACTCTCTATGCTTTGTATTTTAGAGTTTTCAAAAAGAGATTATAAAGGCAATTTACCATTGAAAAGTGTTTTGAAATCCTTGAACAGAGAAAACTCTTCAACAATTGCATGAAATACTGCTGCAATTGTAATGATTTCTGGATGTCACTCTCCTACAAATCTGCCATCTAGCAACAAAAGAAATTGCCAAAAGAAAAGTGGTTAACAAAAGTGCTGTGCAAGGCCAAAGTGTTACCTCTTCTACCCTATATCAAACAGTGGATACTTGTATCCTGATATTTAAAAGTATCTGTAATAATTTTTAAAACTCATATGAGGAAAAACTTTTTTTAAACAAAAAATGCTATTTGACAAAGTCTTAACTATGGTCCATCCTAGGACAAATATCCCCCCTGTACTGGATAGCTTTGTGTCAACTTGACACAGCTGGAGTTATCACAGAGAAAGGAGCTTCAGTTGGGGAAATGCCTCCATTTGATCCAGCTGTAAGGCATTTTCTCAATTAGTGATCAAGGGGGGAGGTTCCCTTGTGGGTGGTGCCATCTCTGGGCTGGTAGTCTTGGGTTCTATAAGAGAGTGGACTGAGCAAGCCAGTGGAAGCAAGCCAGTAAAGAACATCCCTCCATGGCTTCTGCATCAGGTCCTGCTCCCTGACCCGCTCGAGTTCCAGTCCTGCATCCTTTGGTGATCAACAGCAGTATGGAAATGTAAGCCAAATAAACCCTTTCCTCCCCAATTTGCTTCTTGGCCATGACGTTTGTGCAGGAATAGAAACCCTGACTAAGACACCCCCCCACACACAACTTCCTAGATAAAATTTAAATGATTTTACCAAATTGATTCTATACTCTTAATCAGTTTAAATACACAGATACTTAACCCTATAAAAGTCCGTAAACCTTTTAAACTCAAAGATCAGTAAATATTCTTATCATGACATGATGATTAAAAAGACTGAACAAATAATAAATTATTGAATTTTTTACATTAATCCTTTAGGAAATTAGTATTCATGTTTGACAGAGATTTATAAATTATTTGTAAAATGACTGACTTCCATTGCTTAAAACAAGATTTAATGCACAATAGTGGAAATGCATGAAGAATGCTTTTGAATCACTTTTATTATCAAATTACTTCTTCTGTCTGTAATATTCCATTACTTTTACTACTTTTCCATTTTCACATATCAATTTCCTTTTCATTTTCTCAAAATCATCTTCCTGTATTACAGACACAATCATTAAGTAAAATCTAAAATCATATGTACAAAATGCATGTGGTTACAAATTGATGTATTTTGACAAAATATAGAGGTATAATTACCTTAATTTATTCACCCTTAATTATTAAAATTAATGACACCTGTCTGTTCTCTATGAATCCATATAACGATAGTCTTTTGACATATACATTTTTAGTAAAAAGACAAAAAAGAGAAACTATCTAGAAATATATAGAACAAAAATTCAGAAGACAGTATGATTACTGTAGCAACAGGAAATTTTATCTCTATAATCAAAATAGACTTTAAATTATGCATTCTTAAACAAATTACCCTACAAATAACATGAGCAGGTATTATAAGTATTTATTATTTTGTTAATTTCACAATTATATAATGACCTGGACTACCCTCATGCAGTGACTGCCACATCCAGCCTCCTATATACTGTTACCTTCTGCATTAACAAGAGAAAAGCATTACTGGGGGAAAATCATCTGAAAAGCATATATTCCTTATGGTCAGTACTTAGAAGCTGTGGTCAAGTTGTGGTTGAAGGAAGAGGCAAAGCATTGGTAATTTGCTATAATTTGCCACATGCTGCTGATTTTGAAGACATTAACTGGTCATGAAGAGAAGCTGAAGTTTGGTGCCATAAGGCAGAGGGTAGAGCCATTGAGAAGAGACCAGCAGAGTCCACTGGTAAGGGTACAGACTTGGATAAAATGGAGACCTCAAGATTGAAAGAGTCATGTAGAGAAGCAAAAACTTGGCACCATGAAAGTCTAGGACAAAGCAGTGGTAAAGGTTCAGAATCAGATATAGTAGACAACCCAGTATATTAGAAATGCCAGGATCCTGAGATGTCCATCATGGACAGTCACAGGTGTGGACTGGAACAAACCTAAGCCTACAATGAAAACTGCATAAGCTGTAGATGTCCCAGGTGGGGAAGTAGGGTAACCCAAGCACTTTGGAACCCAGACAATGAATGATTCCCAGACATCAGATATTGAAATGTGTATATTGCTATAGTTTGGTTTTATTTTGTTATGATTACAACTCTGTTCTGTGCTCTGGTTCTTTCATTTCAGAAATAAAGAATGTTCTTTTGTTTGTTTGTTTTTGTTTTTGTTTTGATATATATATATATATATATATATATATATATATATATATATATATATATATATATTTCATAGGAGCCCACAGTCAAGAAAGTTTGAATTTTTGATGTGGAAAGTACAAGCCTTCTATGAGAGATGGGTAGGTGGTTTTGATTTGTACAAGAAGTCAAGCTGAGGAAAACAGAGAGAACAATCGAATATTCATCATTCTTCTGTTTTCTCTGCTTCAGTTCTTGATTTTATTTCCTTACTTTGAGCTCTTGCTGTCTCTTCCCTCACTGGTAGATGGTAAGATATCCAAAGAAATAAACTTTGCACCTCAATTTGGTCAGCATTTTATCAGAGCAGTGGAGAAGTAAATTTGAACACAAGCTTTAGGAGTTAAATTTTATGTGTGATAAAGTACTTCCCTTGAGAATTAGATACCACAATATTTTTGTTGTTCTTTTTCTTGTATAAATTTTTTTTAATTTTTCAACTTTGCTCTTGTCTTTGTTTAATTACTTTTGCTGTGATAAAGTATCCAGACATAAGCATCTTAACAGAGAAAGTGTTTTAGCTCACAATTTCAGGTTACACACTGTGATAATTTGAATGAGAAATGTCTACTACAGTTTCAAGTACTTGAAAAGCTTGTCCTTAAGCTGATAGCACTGTTTGGAGCAGCTTAAGTGCTTTTGGAATTGTTTGTAAAAGTATATCATTAGAGACAGTATTGGGGAGTGTAAAGTCTTGTGATACTTCCAGTTTTCTCTCTCTCCTTCATGTTTCCATGAGCACATAGCTTCCTCTTTTGACTATTATGCCTGCCACTTGCTGCTGTGTTTACCCACCATGAGGTACTCTTTTCCTTCTGAAACCATAAAGGCAAATAAATTCTTCCTTTCATAAGTTGCCTTGATCATGGTGTTTTTATCAAAACAAAAAGTGATTAAGACAGAAGTTGGTACCAAGTAGTAATCTGTTGTTTTCAAGACCCTAACTATAGGGTTTAGAAGAAGAATATAGGTGATTTCAGAAATTTAGACAAAATAGCAATACTGAGAACAATACAAACCTTGGAGGCCCAGGCAAAGAGTCTTCAGAGAAAAACAAACTTAGGAACAAGGCTAGAGGTCATCTATGCAATATTCTTGCAAAGAATCTGGCTGTTTTCTACCACTAGCTTAAGAACTTGCCTGAGGCTAAATTTAAAAGAAACGAACTATGCTGTTTGATCTACTAATTTCAAGATAGCATTGTACTGAATCTGTAGTGTGGTCTTTATCATTAACACTTGTGCTGGTGTGCAATTAAAAATAACAAGTAAGATTAAAAACAAATTTAAATATGCACAATTTGGAGAGAGAAAAAAATAGCACTGAGAACCTTAATGTTAGAGCCACAGCAAGTGCTAGAAAGAAGTTATAATTTTTAAGGACATTAATACTATCAAGGCAAAGTCTGCTCTAAACTGGAACAAAGGAAAATGTCTCCTCAGGACAAGAATCACTAAGCCAAGCTTCCCAATTTTTAAAGAAAAAGACAGATTTTTTTTTTTTTGCTCCTAAAGAGCAACTATAAACAAAAGCTGCTGCAAATATAGTTTAAGAAGCTAAGGATCCATTCCAAGCTGTCAATGTTTTATATGTGATGCTGACTTTAGAGCCATAAAAGATGTAAGCATGAAGAGGTTGTAGATTCTCCTTTTGTGTTTTAAGAAAACTGCTGGGGACAGGCAGCATGTGGCAGGAGAGTTATGGAAGACCCCAAGAGGCAATTGCATGAAGCTATTAAACAGTGAAACCTGAATTGCATTGGAGACACAATGATTTTGGAGATGGCATATTTCCTAGGGAGAGATACATAGAGAAAATGGGAAGAGAAATATGTAACAAAGCTACAAGGACAAAATGATCTAAGACCTATGAAATCAAACTCCCAGACACTGGACTTGGCTACAGAAGTTGGTATATTTCACACAGGGTTTTATATTTGCTTTGGTCCTTTTATTTCCTCACTATATCCTACTCTTTCCATTTTCAAATAATGGTATGTAACTCTGTGCCATTATATGTTGGAGGTATATAATATTTTTTTTTATTTTATAGTGAGTTTACAATGAAGAGATTTCATTGAGTCTTAGGAAAGACTTTGATCTTTTAAATAGCATTACAATGTGAAAGACTATAGCGACTTTTGAAGTTGGGCTAAACTCATTTTATATTATAATATGGTAATGAGATTATGGAGGCTAGGGGTTGGTTTGGTGGTTTTGATGAGAAATATCGCCCATATTCTTGGAAGGTAAACACCAGGTCCACAGTTGGTAGTGCTATTTACAGAAGAATAGGTTAAATTATGGCTTAGTAACAGATGTCACTGGGGATAGGGTTTGGGATTAAAATCCTCCTACAACTTTAAGTTTACTTTCTCTAGTTGGTGGGTTTGATTGACAATGTGAGTCCTCAGGTTCCTGTCCCTGCCACCATACCTGTTGTTTGGTACAATGCCATCAAACATGATTCAGGGCAGGGCCTACAAGACATGGCTAGATTCTGCTAAATTATTACCTATTGATAGAAGCAGGGGTAGAGAATGCCTTCCAAAGGACAGTTCCAAATCTAGGTTGCATGCATAATCTTGATTAATCCCAGAGGATCTCAAAAGTAAAGTCATCACTACTACTACCAGCATAATAAAGGCATGAATGTGAACAGGACACTGGTAGAGAGGAGAGGTTGGTAATAAGAGTAGGAGGGTCTTTATAGTGGTTAAGGTTACTTTTGCCAGAATGAAGGGTAGGTGCGTGTGTGTGTGTGTGTGTGTGTGTGTGTGTGTGTGTGTGTGTGT
>NC_034613.1:68049116-68052502 GCF_900095145.1 Mus pahari | reverse complement strand
GTGTGTGTGTGTGTGTGTGTGTGTGTGTGTGTGTGTGTGTGTGTGTGTAGAATTGAGGTGTTATGAAGTTCATCAAGGTATTTGGGATTGATGAAAGTTGGTTTGGAAAAAATAAACTTTTCAGAATTTGAAAATTACCCTCAGTGCAAAAACTAATTGCAAAATTACATATTTCTTTCCTGGCTATAGCAAAGGTTAGTACTAGCATAAAACTTGATTGACTTAATTGGTTTCTTATTTGCACATGATTTGGATGGGCAAATGACTTTGGAATTAGCTGACTTTCCATTTGTTTGCAAATCACCATTCAGAAAAAAAGGCATTAATACACAGCTCTCTAAATCTTTTCATGCTTTTCGTTGTTAGAAGCACTTGTCTTAATCAATATTTCAAAATCATGATTTTGAGCTGCAAATGTCCTATGACTGGAAACACCAGGAGAATATTCTTATAGCTCCTATAAAATGATGGAATTCACAGTTACAAAAATGTCCCACATTTTAGTTGCTTTGCCACCAGAAGATAAAATGGATAAGTATATCATACAAAAGATACATTAATTTATTTAATTATAATCATAAATATATATCACATACCTTAAATACACATTACACACTTCATTTTTAAAATGAAACTAACATGCTCACAATACAAAGAAAACTGTTATTCACATGAAGCAATGGCTAAGCATGTGAGAACACACTTTTAGTCACAAAACTTTTAATGCAAGAGTGGGTTGATCTCTGAATTAGAGGCTAACTACATACTGCATTACATACCAGCCAGGACTACTGTTTTAGTTACTTTGTTACTGTATAATAAAGCACTATGTCTAAAAATAGCTTGGGGAAAAAAGGGTTTGTTTTAGTTTACATATTATAGTCGATCATCCAAAGTAATCAGGGAAGGAACTCAAGGCAGGAACCAATGCAATAACATGGAAGAGCACATTTTGCTGCATTGCTCTTCAAAGCATGCTCAGCCTCCTTTCTTATACATTCAACTACCACCAAAGTGGAAATTACAAAAACAATAATTAAGTACAAATTACTACTTTAGAAAAGGGACCTCAGGCTTACCCACAGGCTGACTTGTGGATCATTTTCTTTTTTTTTTTTTTCTTTTTTTTTCTTAGATATTTTCTTTATTTAAATTTCAAATATTATCCCCTTTCCCAGTTTCCCCACCAAAAATTCCCTATCCCCTGCCCCTCACCATTCTCCCCAACCCACCCACTCCCATTCCTGGTCCTGGTATTCCTCTATATTGGGGCATAGAGCCTTCACAAGACCAAGGGCCTCTCCTCCCATTGATGACCGACTAGGCCATCCTCTGCTACATATATAGCTAGAGCCACAAGTTCTACCATGTGTTTTCTTTGATTGGTGGTGTAGTTCCAAGGAGCTCTGAGGGTACTGATTAATTCATATTGATGTTCTTTCTATGGAGCTTCAGTCCCATTCAGCTCCCTGGGTATTTCTATGGTTCCTTCATTGGGGACCTTGTGCTCGGTCCAATGGATGATTGTGAGCATCCATTTCTGTATTTGCTAGGCAGTGGCAGAGCCTCACAGGAGACAGCTATATCAGGGTCCTATCAGCAAAATCTTGTTGGCATCTGCCTAGTTTCTTGGTTTCATGGTTGTTTATAGCATGGATCCCCAAGTGGGGCAATCTCTGGATGGTCATTCCTTTGGGTACTGCTCCAAACTTTGTCTCTGTAACTCCTTCAATGGGTATTTTGTTTCCCATTCTAAGGAGGAACTAAGTATCCACACTTTGGTCGTCCTACTTCTTGAGTTTCATGTGTTTTGCAAATTGAATCTTGGGTATTTTAAGCTTCTGGGCTAATATCCATTTGTCAGTGAGTGCATATCAAGTGACTTCTTTTGTGATTGGGTTACCTCACTAAGGATGTTATCCTCCAGATACATCCTTTTGCCTAGGAATTTCATAAATTCATTGTTTCTAATTGCTGAGTAGTACTCCATTGTGTAAATGTACCACATTTTCTGTATCCATTCTTCTATTGAGGGACATCTGGGTTCTTTCCAGCTTCTGGCTATTATAAATAAGGCTGCTATGAACATAGTGGAGCATGTGTCCTTATTACAAGTTGTAACATTTTCTGGGTATATGCCCAGGAGAGGTATTGCTTGTTCTTCCAGTAGTAATACATCCAATTTTCTGAGGAACTGCCAGACTGATTTCCAAAGTGGTTTTACAAACTTGCAATCCCACCAGCAATGAAGGAGTGTTCCTCTTTCTCCACATCCTCGACAGTATCTGTTGTCACCTGAATTTTTGATCTTAGCCATTCTGACTGCTGTGAGATGGAATCTCAAGGTTGCTTTGATTTGCATTTCTCTGATGATTAAGGATGTTGAACATTTTTGTAAGTGCTTCTCAGCCATTTGGTATCCCTCAGTTGAGAATTCTTTGTTTATCTCTGTACCCCACTTTTTAATAGGTTTATTTGATTTTCTAGAGTCCACCTTCTTGAGTTCTTTCTATATATTGGATATTAGTCACCTATCAGACTTAGTATTGGTAAAGATCATTTCCCAATCTGTTGGTGGCCTTTTGGTCTTATTGACAGTGTCTTTTGCTTTACAGAAGCTTTGCAATTTTATAAGGTTCCATTTGTTGATTCTAGATCTTAGAGCACAAGCCATTGCTGTTCTGTTGAGGAATTTTTCCCCATACCCATATCTGCGAGGCTTTTCCCCACTTTGTCCTCTAAAAGTTTCAGAGTCTCTGGTTTTATGTGGAGTTCCTTGATCCACTTAGACTTGAGCTTTGTACAAGTAGATAAGAATGGAACAATTCTCATTCTTCTACATGATAAGCACCAGTTGTGTGAGCACCATTTGTAGAAAATGCTGTGGTTTTTGCTACTGTATGTTTTTAGCTCTCTTGTCAAAGATCAAGTGACCAAAGGTATGTGGGTTCATTTCTGGGACTTCAATCCTATTCCAATGATTACCTGTTTGTTGCTGTACCAGTACCATAGAGTTTTCATCACAATTGCCCTATAGCACAGCTTGAGGTCAGGCATGGTGATTCCACCAGACACTTTTTTATTGTTGAGAATAGTTTTTGCTATCCTAGGGTTTTTGTTGTTCCAGATGAATTTACAAATTGCCCTTTCTAACTTGGTGAATAATTGAGTTGGAATTTTGATGGGGATTGCATCGAATCTGTAACTTGCTTTCAGAAAGATAGCCATTTTTACTATATTAATCCTGCCAATCCATGAACATTGGAGATCTTTCCATCCTCTGAGATCTTCTCTGATTTCTTTTTTTAGAGACTTGAAGTTCTTATCATACAGATCTTTCACTTCCTTAGTTAGAGACACAGCCAGATATTTTATATTATTTGTGA
>NC_034613.1:68035459-68048090 GCF_900095145.1 Mus pahari | reverse complement strand
TTTGAAGGTCTGATAGAACTCTGCCATAATCCTAATTTTTTTTTTTTTTTTTTTTGGTTGGATAACTATTAATGATTGATTCTATTTCTTTAGGGGATATGGGACTGTTTACATCATTAATCTGATCTGGATTTAACTTTGTTACCTGCTGTCTATCTAGAAAATTGTCCATTTTATCCAGGTTTTCCTGTTTGTTGAGTATAGCCTTTTGTAGTAGGATGTGGTGATGCTTTAGATTTCCTCAGGTTCAGTTATTATGTCTCCTTTTTCATTTCTGATTTTTTTAATTAGGATCTTGTCCCTGTGCCCTCTAGTTAGTCTGGATAAGGGTTTATCTATCTTCTTCATTGTCTCAAACAAACAAAAAAACAGTCCCTGGTTTGGTTGATTGTTTGTATAGTTCTTTTTGTTTCTACTTGGTTGATTTCAAACCTGAGTTTGATTATTTCCTGCTGTCTACTCTTCTGGGGTGAACTTGCTTCCTTTTGTTCTAGAGCTTTAAGGTGTCAAGCTGCTAGTATATGCTTTCTCTAGTTTCTTTTTTGAGGTAATCAGAGCTATGAGTTTTACTCTTAGGAATGTTTTCATTGTTTGCCATAAATTTGGGTATTTTGTGGTTTCATTTTCATTCAACTCTAAAAAGTCTTTAATTTTTTTCTTTATTTCTTCCTTGACAAAGTTATCACTTAATAGAATGTTGTTCAGCTTCCATGTCAACTTTGGCTTTCTATTATTTATGTTGTTACTGAAGACAGTCTTAGTCTGTGGTGATCAGATAGGATGCATGGGAAATTTTCAATATTTTTGTATCTGTTGAGGCCTGTTTTGTGACTGATTACATGGTCAATTTTGGAGAAGGTACTATGAGTTACTGAGAAGAAGGTATATCCTTTTGTTTTAGGACAAAATGTTCTGTAGATACCTTTTAAAGCCATTTGTTTCATAACTTTGGTTAGTTTCAGTAGTTTCACTGTGTCTTTGTTTAGTTTGTGTTTCCTTGATCTGTCCAGTGATGATGGTGGGGTGTTAAAGTCTCCCAATATTATTGTGTGTGGTGCAATGTGTACTTTGAGCTTTACTAAAAATTCTTTAATGAATGTGGATGCCCTTGATTTCGGAGCATAGATATTCAGAATTGAGAGTTCATCTTGGAAGATTTTACCTTTGATNANTATGAAGTGCCCTTCCTTGTCTTTTTTGAAAACTTTGGATTGGAAGTCAATTTTATTCGACATTAGAATGGCTACTCCAGCTTCTTTCTTTGGACCATTTGCTTGGAAAATTGTTTCCCAGCCTTTTACCCTGAGGTAGTGTCTGTCTTTGTCCCTGAGGTGGGTTTCCTGTATGCAGTGAAATGTTGGATACTGTTTATGTAGCCAGTCTGTTAGTCTATGTCTTTTTATTGGGGAATTGAGTCCATTGATATTAAGAGATATTAAGGAAAAGTAATTGTTACTTCCTCATTTTTTGTTTTTAGAGTTGGGATTCTGCTCTTGTAGCTATCTTCGTTTAGGTTTATTGAAGGATTACTTTCTTGCTTTTTCTAGGGCATAATTTCCCTTGAGTTGCAGTTTCCCCTTTATTATCCTTTGAAGGGCTGGATTTGTGGAAATATATTGTGTGAATTTGGTTTCTCAAGGAATACTTATGTTTCTCCATCTATGTTAATTGAGAGTTTTGCTGAGTATAGTAGCCTGGGCTGGTATTTGGGTTCTTTTAGTGTCTGTATAACATCTGTCCAGGATCTTCTGTCTTTCAAAGTCTATGGTGAGAAGTCTGGTGTAATTCTGATAGGTCTGCCTTTATATGTTACTTGACCTGTTTCCCTTACTGCTTTTAATATTCTACCCTTCTTTAGTGCATTTGTTATTCTGATTATGTGTTGGGAGGAATTTCTTTTCTGGTCCAGTCTATTTGGAGTTCTGTAGGCTTCTTGTATTTTCATGGGCATCTCTTCCTTTAGGTTAGGGAAGTTTTCTTCTATAATTTTGTTGAAGGTATTAACTGGCCCTTTTAGTTGGAAATCTTCCTTCTCTTCCATACCTATTACTCTTTGGGTTGGTCTTCTCGTTGTGTCCTGGATTTCCTGGATGTTTTGAGTTAGGATCTTTTTGCATTTTGCATTTTCTTTTATTGTTGTGTCCATGTTTTCTATGGAATCTTCTGCACCTGAGATTCTTTCTTCCATCTCTTCTTAATATGCTGCCGATGTTCACATCTATCGTGCCTGATTTCTTTCCTAGGATTTCTATCTCCAGAGTTGTCTCCCTTTATGATTTCTTTATTGCTCATACTTCCATTTTTAGATCCTGGATGGCTTTGTCCAATTCTTTCACCTGCTTGGTAATGTTTTCCTGTAACTCTTTAAGGGATTTTTGTGTTTTCCTCTTTAAGGGCTTCTAGCTGTTTACCTGTGTTTTCCTGTATTTCTTCAATGGAGTTATTTATTTCCTTCTTAATGTCTTCCATCATCATCATGAGAAGTGACTTTAGATCCATATCTTGCTTTTTATGTTTTTATGGTGTATCCAGGACTTGCTATGATGTGAGAGTTTAGTTCTGATGATGCCAATAACCTTGGTTTCTGTTGCTTCTGTTCTTATACTTGCCTTCTGCCAAGTGATTTTCTCAAGTGCTTGCTGCCCTCAATATATCTTATTGGAGCCTGTTTTTCCTATAATCCTGGTTGATTCAGGAGTCCTCAGAGTTCAGCTTTCTCTGTGATCCTGTGATTCCGGGCTCCTGTGAACCTGATATTCTGGGTGCATCAGAGTTCTTGGCAGTCAAGCTTCCTCTGAGAATCTGAGATCCTGGTGTGACCAATCTCCTGTTTTCCTGAGATCCTGGAATCCTAACATTCTGGGTGTGTTACAGTGCCTGAAAGTGGTGTCTCCTCTGCAGACAATGGGGCTGTCTGGTGTGTTCGAAACCAATGTCTACCATCACAGATCAGAAAGAACCCTAGCAGCTGGTCAGGTAGATCTCCCGTGTCCTTGCCACTGCTGTCACAGGCCTGTCACAATTGGTTTGGAACAGATGTTGTGTTCCACTCACCAGTGATCCTATGATAGTGTGGAGAGTCCTCTGGGGACTGTGGGACAGTCTTCTGAGTTCGTGCCCAAGGTGACCCAGAGCTGGGGCTGACTAAAAGGAACTTGAGCCCCTGATCAGGCAGGTTTTCTGCTTCCCTGCTGCTGGCACAGGCCTGGCACAATTGGATTAGAACTGATGTGTTCAACTCACCAGCGATCCTAAGATCACGTGGAGAGTCCTTTGGGGACTGTGGGATCATCCACCAAGTTCACACTCGTGGACTTGTGATCTTTTCCTAAGTTGAGGTTCTCTCTTCCCAAAGGATTCCAGCTTGTGTCAAATTAACTTAAAACTATTCATGGCAGCTACATAGTGAGACCCTCTCTCAGAAAAGAGTTACAAATAGTGAATAGAAGAATAAAGGAATTTCTAAGACAATAATGCAATGATAATTAAGAACATAGACCCACATTACATAATGTGTGTGTTTTAGCACACATGCACACATGCTTTACATCTCTCCTTTAAGCTTTTCTCTCTGCAATCTGTTTATTATGTTCTATGCGTGGCTGTGCTAAATAAGTAAAGTTGAATTTGTGGTTTTTAAGAACCTGATTTTGAATAAGATCACCAAATTGTGACTACAGTGTCATGCTTCCTGAGTTCTGTCCTCATCTTTTTTTGAATACCTGTGTTTCGTTAGTCAAATAACTTCATCCACCATAATTCTTTTTTTTTCAAGCTAGAAAGTGATGACAATGATATCTAACTCAGAGAGCCATTTTTAATTTTAAATTCATTGTATATGTAAAGCATTTAAAATATTGCCTGGCATGTATTTTGTACCATAGAAATCTATGATAAATGAAAATAAAAGACTGGAAAATAAGTATGAATATTTCCTTTTCTGCATATATCTTGAAGTGATGCTGAGTTTGAGACCATAATACTTAAGCAATTTTTTTTAAATCTCAGGATTCAGTTTTCCTATTATTTATTATCTTTAATTGGATATCATAAAAGATTAAAGGATAAAGTCTATATAAAACCCTAGCTTGTAGGTACTGATGAAATTATTTTGCTACACTAAAAAATATACTCATAGATATTATTTTATAGGGAAAATAAATCTGATTCCCACAGATGCCAAAGCATAAATTAATGAAATTCAAATTAATAAGGTTAGCTAAGATGTTTTAAGCTAGCAAGACCTGACACATTAAATTGGATTGTACATGAAATTAAAACACACAGGATTCATTTCAGGTGAAAATCGTTCTTTTGTATGTGTGTGTTGCCAAGGTACTGTGTAGAATATCAAAGAAACCTTTGCAAATTATTAGCTGTGTGGTTTGGGGAGCTTCAGCCCAATTGTATAAAGTTCTTCCCTCATGAGGGAAATAAAGTTGACAATTTTAGAGAACATTACCTACATGATCCCAATTTCTTCACACAGTTTTAAAACAATAGAGAATTATGGATGGATAAATCTCTTATTGTGTATTTTGGGTTGGGCTACTCTGTAAAGAAAAAAGGAGATGAGTTTTGCAAAATAATTAATCATTAGAGAAGTTTACTATCGGTTGAGAAATGAAGTATGAAGGAAGTTTCATATTAGGAAGGAAGAGGCAGTTAAGGAGTCTGTTTTTTACAGACAAGTATCCTCCATGGCTCTGAACCTTATTAACAACTTTAGAGAGTGCATTACAAAATTAACTTTCCATACAAAGACAGGGGTGGCTGATGTTCTCTTCTGTGGATACTATGTCATTCACTTTTGGTTATAGTTTCCCTTCTAGACCAATAAAATCTATGATTAAAACCTACTATGGAGGGTCATTCCTTTAATACTAAATTTAGATTGGATAATTACCATAAATTTAAGGCCAGTCTAGGCTATTGCTGTTACTGTATCTCAAAGAAAACAAAGCAAACAATAAAACAAAACAAAATGTAAAACAAATTAAGACAACAATTGGAGCTGCCAACAAATTAAAAGCAGTCTTGAAGAGTGGGAATGGGAACAATACTGTGCGACATAGTTGTAAATGAGTTATACAACAGGCTAACATGGGAGATATACTAATGATATACCATGCAGAATATTTACACATTTTTGAGAGTTAGATTAATGATCTGGCATAAAAAGAGAAAAGAATCATTTTTCTCAATGTGTTTTTGTTGGTGCTCAATCTCTGTATTCTTTATAACAAAGCTCCCCCAATGCTATATCCACTCCAGTAGTGACTCACATTACAGGTTTAGAAACCTGGAAGCAGTCCTGAGGCAGAGTTTCAAGGAAACTTAGCCTCCTGGAAGCTTGGCATTCCCATAGCCCATATACTCAAAACCAGTCCCTGCTTTAGTCTGGTGTATGGATCCGTGTGCTCTCTTTCAGTATTGTTTTATTATAAGTGCCTTTAAGGATTAATTTTGACATATAGCTAAGTCTTAGCCAGTGTTCCAGTGGTTCCTAGAAAGTCCTTGAAGCTGACCCTGAGCTTGGAATTCAGTAAGAATGTTACCTATTCAGTAACACTCAAATTTACTTCTAGTAGAGACAGTGAAAATAATCAGGCATTATAATTTACTTGAATAGAGCTAGAAAAGCTCAGGGCTAGTCTGCATAGTAATTACTTAGGACAATAGCCTAGTCACACCCAAACACAGGAATACACAATGGCCTAGGAAATAGGTGGGTTGTTGTAGGAAATAAAAAGGGGTCTAGGGAAGAGTGGGGAAGAAAGGACCCACACCCCACCAGAGTTCCACCTATGCTCTGGACAGGAGGACATGGGAGGGCTGCCATATGCTCTCCACTCAGCCCCAGGTGGGTATCCAATCCTCTGACCCACTCTTCTGGGGAAGGACAAGGGGCAGCCCAACCTGGGAGCCACTTGGCTACTCCCTAAAGCCCTGGGGTTATGGGAAAGAGGGATGAGGGAAGAGAGGTGCCCACACCAGCCAGAGTGAGCGCAGCTGATCTTGATGAGCAGAGACTGTCTATGGTTTTAGAGTTTTATTGTAGAAAGGCAGGGAGAAAGAGAGAAGGTAAGAGAGAGAGAGAAAGAAAGAGAGAGAGAGAGAGAGAGAGAGAGAGAGAGAGAGAGAGAGAGAGAGAAGGTAAGAGAGAAAGAGAGAGTAAGAGGGAGAGAGTGAGGAGAGAGGAGAGGAGAAGACAAAGAGGAGAGAGGAGAGTGAGAGTAAGGAGTAAGAGAGCAAGGAGGAGCCTAAGAGCCCATTTTAAAGTATACTGCTATCTTTTTGTTGTTGTTGTTGTTGTTGCTAGGTAACTGGGGAGGAGTTTAGCCTGAAGGTCAGAAGCTTGGGGCATTGCCTACATGACTTCTAGCCATGCTTCCCTTGTGGGAGCTATGGGGGACAGTAAAATAGGCAGGAGCCAGAGTTCCAGGATCATGAGGGAACACCTACCTTGTCATGTAGGTGTATTATCACCATTCCATGGTTCAAACATCAGCTCCACTGGAGACTAGTCTGTCTGTGCATAGCCCAATGCCCCACAGGTTGTAGTATGAAAGGGTTAGTAGAACAGAATTGCCTTTGTGCAGGTTTTTTCACTAGGCCCAGAGGAATAGCATAATCAGGTATTTACTAAAGTACCCCTGGTGGTGGGTGTAACAATAAACTAGCATTGTATCAGAGCATTCACCTGGCTCCTGTTTAGCTGATCTTAATTAGGTTTGTTCCTATTCTCTGTTGTAAACACAGCCTGGCTCCCGCAATCTTTTTATGTATACATTTTCTTTGTTTTGTGTTAAGAACCAGTATACTTTGATGGATGTATTCACCTAGCCTTCCTGCTTTTCTTCTGTATTAAAAGCCTAGTGTTCACTTGGACAAAATACATCCAGATTCAGCACTCCATTGTGTCTTTGTCCATTTGTCAATTCTCGCCAACTCTTTGCCCACCTGTGTGGAACCTTGATTCCCCATGGATTGAGAGAGACTGACTGAGCCCTGTCCATGGCACCCCAATATATATTCTCATCAGTACTCCATGGGGCCTTAATTCATCCTCCTTTCTCTAGGCAGAAACTTTCTTCCCTATAGGAGATACTAAAAACTCCTCTGGTCATTGGCATCAAAACTGTTATCTATGGCAGTCTTATGATATGACAGATTAGAAGCTACTGTTGTATGAATTAATAAAATACTATGCATATAAAAGATCTAAAGAAAATGAAGTCAGATTCTCACTGCAGATAAGCCAAACCACTGGAGTTAAGCTGCAACACACTGCTCTTCCTACCATGAGGGTCGCAGGTGTTACCATGGAAATGTTCTCATGAGATGTTGCTGTAAAAGCCAGAGAGAAAGGGTGGGCTGAAGAAATATAACTGGATTTTTGGATAAGGAATCCATGGAACACAAGGCAAAAGACAAAAAAAAAATCAGATTTTAGAGATAGATGTGAACATTGTGAATAGGATCCAGAAACCAAAAGATTTTTCACAAAGCAAGTAACTCCTTCTTCCAAGTCATTGCTTTATCAAGTTAGAGAGGAAGTAATGCTTTGTGGAAACTGTTCCAAACTCTCACAGCACACAAATATAAACTTCAATAAGAAGAACTTCATCATTCCCAGAGCCCCAATCATGGAAAGCTTTGCATATGGGAAGCTCAGTCCCAGAAATATCGCAGACAGGTTGTATAAGACATGCAGTGAGAGGGGCAATTGTGGAAGAAGGTGGATTTTGGTCAGAAAGATCTTTATCTACAAGGCATACTGATGTAATTTTCTTGAATTTCTGAGACTAGAAAATACCCATTTTCCCACTGAGGAAGGTGAACCACTGGTGGAGAGCCTACCTTCTATTTAATATATATATATATATATATATATATATATATATATATATATATATATATATATAAACTTTGTGAGGTTGTTTTGTTGTGTTTCACTCTAGAACTCATAAAAATGATAATTGTGTTTTTTTTGCATTTACTTTCTCATTCCCTCAATACTTTATTACTTCAAATACTTCTCATTTATATATTTCCTTTCTATTTTCCCCTTTAAATGTCATATATCCCTTTCCTTTTCCTTCCCAGTTTATTTTCTAGTATGTTGTACTGTTTATGCCATATCCACAATTTCATAACTCTTCATACTAGAAACTAAAACAGTACAACATCCTAGAAAATATTTCAAAGTCTTTCTTTCCAGCACTATAAATGACCATGTGGAGAACTCAAGTAGAGAGAAGAATAAAATAAGAATATCAATTCACATACTACACAACTGACTTATAAAGGTGGGTGGAAATGTCAGTAACTTTGAGTAGAAATTCAAGAACATAAGAGAAAAAATAATATACACTGAAGAAGATACTCTCTTCAGCAAATCTTGTTGGCAAAACTCTGTATCCACATATAGAAGAAAGATTAGATCAATAATTCCGACTCTGTATAAAAATCAATTCAACCTGGACTTAATTTAGAACCTGAAACACTGAAACTACTGGAAGAAAATGTAAGTAAGAAATTTCTGAAAAGAACTTGAATAGCATAAGAAATGGACTCTGAAGTAACAGATAAGACTACATTAAATTTTAAAAATCTGGATTCATTGGTGTTGCACAACTATAATTTCATTATTTGTGAGGTAAAGGCAAATGGATCACTGGGGCTCATTGGTCAGTTAACCTAGTCTAATTCATGAGCTCCAGGTCATGGAGAGATTTTGTCAAAAAAACAAAAGGTATGGAAGCTATTGAGGAAGACGCTCAATGTTGGTCTATGGTCTCTATTTGACTGTGCTCTTCCATGTACACATACACATGCACATATATATGTAAAACTAACAAACAATTAAATACATTCTAAAACCAAAATGGATCGATACAAATAAAAAGTTAATTTCTGCACAGCAAAGAAAACTATCCAGTGAAAGGAAAGAGGGTACAAAATGAGAGAAAAGGTGCAGTTATTCTTCAGAGAAGGTGATGATATATAGAATAAATAAAGAACTGATTGCTTTCTGATTGGATTTGAAGGCTTCTCCCCAACAGGGAATACACATACGGTATTGTCAAGCTTGTTAGAAGCCTCTGGCTTAAGAAGACACAATCTCTAGAAAAGAGTATACTGCTTTTGTTTGAGTAATAAATGTAAGCATATAGTAGATGTAGGTGCTGTCATATTACCTTCTAAATGTTTGTGTACACTCATAAAATAGAGGAATCTGAGCCTGAGGCAAAGAAGCTGCTTTCTGCAGTTTATAACAATTAATACAGAGGCTCATATCTGCTCAATGTCCTGAGAATAAGTGACACCTAAAGGCTCAGCAATTAACAAGATATTTTTATCAAATCATGCAAGACCCAGGGATCATATCAGAAAAAGGGGGTAAAAAGAATAGAGTACATGAGCAAAAATAGAGGACAAGTGCTATAAGACATGCTCATTTAAACGTGATAAGGTCACTATTACCATGATCATATCTGTGGATATCCAAACAAGGATTGTACAAGATAGAGGCTTCCAATATGCCATCATGAATTAGGGGAGAGGGTTGCCAATGAGATCAGCCTCTAACTGAAATATTTGCAATAAGTCATTGTCTGCTCAGAGGCTGCATCCAGTGGTAGTCTGCTCCTGCTTCAGCAAACATACTGAAGCTTATGACACACAATCCTAATTAAACTCAGTGGGTCAAATAAAGTGAAAGACATGAAAAAAGGAGTTGAACTAGTTGGGAAAAAGAAGGGTTTCAGAAGGGGAGGCGAGAATAGGTGAAGGTAATGGGAACTGAAGATATGCAACATATAGTTATAGTGTGCACGTGTGTGTACACATACAATTTTAAAGTATTTTTAAAATCTAGTAGTAAATCAAACAAGAATGTAGTCCAAAAAAGAAGATATACAAACAGCAAACCAGTTGTTTTAAAAAGAGTTCAATAATTCAGGACATGCAAAGTACATCTATTAGATTTCTATTTCACACCAGTCAAAATGGTAACAGGAAGCCGACAAAGAACAGTAATTTCTGCTGAGGCTGTGAGGTATGAGGTGGGGGAAGAAACACTATTGGTGGGAGTATAAACTAATATGGGCTCTATAGAAATCAGTATTTTTTCTCAAAGACAAAATAAGAACTACCATATGATTAAGCTACATCACTTTGTATATATACCAAATGTCTATATATCTTCTCACAGAGATACTTGTACATAGAAGTTTACAAAAGCACTATTCGTAATAGAAAAACTAACAACCATATATTTCCATCAAAAGATGAATAGATGGAAAAATGAGGTAAATACACAATTGAATTATATTCAGCTATAAAGAAAACTGAAATTATGGCATTTGCAGGATAATCCAATTGTAAATTGTTATATTAAGCCATTTTGTATAAGTTTAATATATGGTTCATAGATTTCTATATATTTTTACATAGGTAGTCAAATGTTTTACATGTGTAATCATACTATCTCTCTCATCTCTACATATCTATCAATCTATACATATATTTCTATGTGTAGATGAATGTATATAGGTCTTAAAATAGGATATTAAAAGAAGATAATAATCATACTATCTCTTGAAATAGGATATTATAAGAAGATAATAATCATACTATCTCTCATCTCTACATATCTATCAATCTATACATATATTTTTATGTGTAGATGAATGTATATAGGTCTTGAAATAGGATATTATAAGAAGATGAACATTTAAGTGTAGCAAATGGTTAAGGGGGGCAATAAAATACATGGACCATCAAAACAAAACGGTACTACTAGAGAAAAGAAAAAGACTAGCAAATGGTGGGCAAGAGAGTGGCACAAGGAGCTAGAGAGTAACAAAAAGAATTGTGAACCAGACCCAGTAAGACAGGCCCTGTATGTACTCACTTATAAGTGGATATTAGACATTGTACTCGATAGCTTTGTGTCAACTTGACACAGCTGGAGTTATCACAGAGAAAGGAGCTTCAGTTGGGGAAGTGGCTTGTGGACGTTGTACATCGTGGTGCGCACTAGGCTCCGCACCACGATGTACAACGTCCACAAGCAGTACTCACTTATAAGTGGATATTAGACATTGTACTCGATAGCTTTGTGTCAACTTGACACAGCTGGAGTTATCACAGAGAAAGGAGCTTNAGTTGGGGAANTGCCTCCNTGAGATCCAGCTGTAAGGCATTTTCTCAATTAGTGATCAAGGGGGGAGGGCCCCTTGTGGGTGGTGCCATCTCTGGGCTGGTAGTCTTGGGTTCTATAAGAGAGTGGACTGAGCAAGCCAGAGGAAGCAAGCCAGTAAAGAACATCCCTCCATGACTTCTGCATCAGCTCCTGCTTTCTGACCTGCTTGAGTTCCAGTCCTGCATCCTTTGATGATCAACAGCAGTATGGAAATGTAAGCCAAATAAACCCTTTCCTCCCCAACTTGCTTCTTGGTCATGATGTTTGTGCAGGAATAGAAACCCTGACTAAGACAGACATAAAGTACAGGATAACCATGCTACAATTCACAGACCAAAAGAAGCTAAGTAACAATGAGAGCCCAAGAAGGTAAGCTTGAATCTCACCTAGTAATGGAAATAGAATATACATTGGAGTGGATAGAAAGAGGAAGATTTGTTAGGGAGAACCTGGGAAGGGAAGCATAAAGAATCTGCTTGATGGAGGATGGAGAGAGAAAGTACTGGGAGAGAGAAAACTGGAACTGGGGGTACAGCTCTGGGATGAGCTGGAAACCCAGGACAATGAATACTTCCAGGAATATATGAGGGTGACAATAGCTAGGAGTCATAGCAATGGGAAATATGGAACCTGAAATGCTGATCTCCAGTAACCAGAAAAGACTTCCAGTGGAAGGACTGGGACACCAAAGCCAGCCATAAAACCTTCAACCTATAATTTGTCCTGGTTAAAAGAGGTACAGGGGTAAAGATGAAACAGAAAATGAGGGAAAATGTAACCAATGACTAGTCCATCTTGAGACCCATATGATGAGAAAGAACTCACCCCTGACATATTTAATGATATTCTGCTATACTTGAAAAACAGGTAACTAGATCTTTGCTCCAGTGCACTGCCAGGGAGAGGGCAGCCTGCAGAAGCTTCTGGGAAAGATCCCATTTCTGGTTCCAGTCACCCAGTACCTTTCCCACATGAGGAGGGGTGTCCACCTGGGAGGAGTCTCAAGGCCTGAGCCAGAAGGAGAGCCATCTTTGCTCTGGTGAACTGCCAGGGAGAGGGCAGCCTGGGGAAGCAACATAGCTTCTGGGAAAGATCCCATTTCTGGTTCCAGTCATCCCGCACCTTTCCCGACCGAGGAGGGGTGTCTGCCCAGGAGCAGTCTCCACCATGAACTGGTAGGAAGGCCATCTTTGCTCCAGTGCACTGCCAGGGAGAGGGCAGCCTACAGAAGTGACACAATTTCTGGGAAAGATCTCATTTCTGACTCCAGTCACCCAAGCACCTTTCCCGCATGAGGAGGGGTGTCTGCCCAGGAGGAGTCTCAAGGCATGAGATGGCAGGAGAGCCATCTTTGCTCCTCTTCGCTTAGGCTCCAGTCTGCACTAGCAAGAGTGTGGACCACAGAAGCTACACAGCTTC
>NC_034613.1:68031541-68033134 GCF_900095145.1 Mus pahari | reverse complement strand
TTGCACCTCACACAGTAATAGTGGGAGATTTCAACACCCCACTCTCACCAATGGACAGATCCTGGAAACAGAAACTAAACAGAGACACATGGACACTAAGAGAAGTTATGAAACAAATGGACTTAATAGATATGTATAAAACATTTTATCCTAAAACAAAAGGATACACCTTCTTCTCAGCACCACATTGTACCTCCTCCAAAATAGACCATACAAAAAACAGACCTCCATAGATACAAAAATAATGAAATTATCCCATGCATTCTATCAGATCACCACGGACTAAGGCTGATCTTCAATAACAGCATAAATAATAGAAAGTCAACACTCACGTGGAAACTGAACAACACTCTTCTCAATAATAACTTGGTCAAGGACGAAATAAAGAAATTAAAGACTTTTTAGACTTTAATGAAAATGAAGCCACAACATACCCAAACTTATGGGACTCAATGAAGGCAATCCTAAGATGAAAATTCATAGCCATGTTTGCCTCCAAAAAAAACTAGAGAGAGCACATACTAGTAACCTAACAGAACAACTAGAAGCCCTTGAACTAAAGGAAGCAAATTAACACAAGAGGAGTAGATGGCAGGAAATAATCAAACTTAGGGCTGAAATCAAACAAGTGGAAGCAGAAAGAACTAGTAAAAGATTCAACCAAACCAGGAGCTGGTTCTTTGAGAAAATCACCAAGATAGATAAACCCTTAGCCAGACTCACTAGAGGGCACAGAGATAGCATCCTAATTAACAAAATCAGAAATGAAAAGGGAGACATACCAACAGACCCTGAGGAAATCCATAACATCGTCAGATCCTATTACAAAAGGCTATACTCAACAAAACTGGAAAATCTGGATGAAATGGATGAATTCCTAGACAGATACCAGGTACCAAATTAAATCAGGATCAGATTAATGACTTAAACAGTCCTATATCACCTAAAGAAATAGAATCTGTCATTAAAAGTCTCCCAAATAAAAAAAGCCCAGGACCAGATGGGTTTAGTGGAGAGTTCTTTCAGACTTTCAAAGGAGATCTAATTCCAACTCTCCTCAAAGTATTCCACAAAATAGAAGCAGAAGGTACTCTACCCAATTCATTCTATGAAGCCACAATTACTCTAATACCTAAACCCCACAAAGATCCAACAAAGAAAGAGAACTTCAGACCAATTCCCTTATGAATATCGATGCAAAAATACTCAATAAAATCCTCACAAACTGAATCCAAAAACACATCAAAATGATCATCCACCATGATTAAGTAGGCTTCATCCCAGGTATGCAGGGATGGTTTAATATAAGGAAATCCATCAATGTAATCCACTACATAAACAAACTCAAGGACAAAAACCACATGATCATCTCCTTAGATGCTGAGAAAGCATTTGACAAAATCCAATAACCCTTCATGATAAAAGCCTTGGAAAGATTGGAAATTCAAGGCCCATACCTAAACATAATAAAAGCAATCTACAGCAAACCAGTAGCCAACATCAAAGTGAATGGAGAGAAATTCGAAGCAATCCCACTAAAATCAGGGACTACACAAGGCTGCCCACTTTCTCCCTACCTATTATTGAAGTCCT
>NC_034613.1:68028023-68029540 GCF_900095145.1 Mus pahari | reverse complement strand
GCGATTTGCAAATTCATCTGGAATAATAAAAAACCTAGGATAGCAAAAACCATTCTCAACAATAAAAGAACCTCTGGTGGAATCAACATGCCTGACCTTAAGCTGTACTACTGAGCAATTGTGATAAAAACTGCATGATACTGGTACAGCGACAGACATGTAGATCAATGGAATAGAATTGAATATTCAGAAATGAATCCACACACCTATGGTCACTTGATTTTTGACAAGGGAGTTAAAACCATCCAGTGGAAAAAAGACAGCATCTTCAACAAATGGGGCTGGCACAACTGGCTGTTACCATGTAGAAGAATGAGAATTGATCCATTCTTATCTCCTTTTACAGAGCTCAAGTCTAAGTGGATTAAAGACCTCCACATAAAACCAGAGACACTGAAATTGATAGAGGAGAAAGTGGGGAAAAGCCTCAAAGTTATGGGCACAGGGAAAATAATCTCTCAGCAGAAAACCAATGGCTTGTGCTGTAAAATCAAGAGTTGACAAATGGGACCTCATAAAATTGCAAAGCTTCTGTAAGGCAATAGACACTGTCAACAAGTCAAAAAAGCCATCAACAGATTGGGAAAGGATTTTTATCAATCCTAAATCTGATACAGGACTAATATCCAATATATACAAAGAGTTCAGGAAGCTGGACTGCAGAAATTCAAATAACCCCATTTAAAAATGGGGTACAGAGCTAAACAAAGTATTCTCAACTGAGGAATATCGAATGACTGAGAAACACCTGAAAAAAGGTTCAACATCCTTAGTCATCAGGGAAATGCAAATCAAAACAACCCTGAGATTCCATCTCACTCTAGTCAAAATAGCTAAGATTAAAAATTCAGGTCACAGCAGATGGTGGCTAGGTTGTGGAGAAAGTGGAACACTCCTCCATTGCTGGTGGGAATGCAAGCTTGTACAACCACTTTGGAAATCAGTCTGGCAGTTCCTCAGAAAATTGGACATAGTACTCCCGGAGGACCCAACAATACCTCTTCTGGGCATATACCCAGAAGATCTTCCAACTGGTAATAAGGACACATGCTCCACTATGTTCATACCAGCCTTATTTATAATAGCAAGAAGCTGGAAAGAAACCAAGTGTCCCTCAATAGAAGAATGGATACAGAAACTGTGGTACATTTACACAATGGAATACATGTCAGCTATTAAAAACAATGAATTTATGAAATTTTTCGGCAAATGGGTGTATCTGGAGGATATCATCCTGAATGAGGTAACACAATCACAAAGAACACACATGATATGTACTCACTTATAAGTGGGTATTAGACCAGAAACTTAGAATACCCAAGATAAATTTTGCAAAACACAAGAAAACCAAGAAGGAAGACCATCCTGTGGATACTTCATTCCTCCTTAGAATAAAGAACAGAATAGCCATGAAAGGATATAGATACAGAGACAAAATTTAGAGGTAANATGAAAGGNTGGACTATCCAGAAACTACCCCACCCGGAAATCCATCCCATCATCAGTCACCAAACCCA
>NC_034613.1:68025219-68027488 GCF_900095145.1 Mus pahari | reverse complement strand
GGATAGCATTTGAAATGTAAATAAAGAAAATATCTAATAAAATAATAAGTTAAAAAAAGAAAAAAAAAAAAAGAAAAACATCTTCCTCAGAGATGCTGGGTATAAAATCATCTCAAAAATCCATCGGCCTTCCATTTCCAAATATAAAATATTTGAAGAAATTAAAAGATAAAATGTTTTTACAATAAAAAATATCCAAAGTTCAAAGTCTCTTCTGCAATCCATCTGATCACTTAACTGTAATCTCCAAGACAAGACAGGCAACCAGATGAGCAAACTCCAAACTCTTCATCTCCATGTCTGATGTCAAATCATTCTTCATATCTCCAATTCCCTTTTCATCTTTGTTAACTGCAACAAAGTTCTTTCTCCTGAGCTGGTTCCACTTCCTTTAAGCAGCATTCACATGCTATAAATCCCTGCAATTATTTCTTCCTTTTTGTCCTGGTGTTTATATCCTTTCTACTTTACCTTTCAATGTGAATTTTAGAATCAGCTTCTCTTATTCTGTAAAAAGTTTTATTAGGAACTTAGTCAAATCATAATTCAATTTCCAGATATAATTATAAACTATGTAGTTTTCTGTAATCTTTTAACATTGTTTATACATTTCACTAATATATTTATGCCTTATTTTACTATTCATAGCAAAATTTATTTTTTATCATATGTGTATATTGTCTACCATTCATAAAATTTCTCTGTTGTAGCCCTGGCTGTCCCGGAACTCACTTTGTATACCAGGCTGGCCTTTGAACTCAGAAATCTACCTGCCTCTGTCTCCCAAGTGCTGGGATTAAAGGCGTGGGCCACCACACCGAGCCAAAATGACGTTATATGACAACCATTTGCACATGAACAATAACATGTATGAAATCAATAGTTGTATCATATAATCTAGCTGCAAGTAATGTTTATTTATCAGGACTGCAAGTCAACATATCACAGAGCTACTTTAACCCCAATGTCTATGACAGCACTGTTAATATTGCCTAAGTTATGTAATCTACATCAGTGTTTTTCAGCAAAAGAATGAATAGATAAGATATTATATCCAAAAGTATTTTCCAGCTGTAATGATGAATAATACCACTTGAAAGAATAGAGATGAAAATTCAAATAATCATATTAAGCAAATTAAGCCAGTTTAGGTAAAATAAATATCATACATATCCTTTAATCCTTGATTTATGTTTACATGTACATATGATACATATCTGAAAGTAGAAGAAAGCATATGACTAGGAGACTATTGGGATGGGATCAAGAGGAGAGAAGATAAGGAATATGGAGTTAATTTGCTCAACATACAATGTATCCTTCTATGAAATTTAAAAGAAATAAATTATTATAAAGTTAAAAAATATTTCTGAATATTACACTGCCTCACCAGTACGCATGCCTCATAAATACGTATGGAGCTAAAACATATGCAGAGAAATGAAAGTCTAATTCTAGAGAAATAGCCTTAATAGTAAATAGAAGAATGGAATTCACAAGTTAATATCTGTTGGCATGAAACAACTTAGTTAAAGTATTCCTAATAATGTTTATGTCCCCACAGTCTAAAGAATTCAATTTATTTTTCTATAACATGAATTCTTGTGGCTTACTTTTGTTAATTCACATTTTTTGCCTTGAGGCTCCCAAATATTTAACAGAGCTGGGATCTTCAACACTTTAGGACTTGGTAAATATAGAGTGTATAAAGGTAAGAGCATTTCTATTCCTACTCATACATCTCATAATCATGCACAAACATCTATACATAAGTGCACAAATAAAAAACGATTATTAGCAAAGACAGCACAGAAAGGGGGGAAATATGGTGGTTCCTGTACAGACTTTACAGCAGGCAGGGAAAATGATTGGGGTGAGGTAAGAATAAAACTCAACTCAGTCCCATTTTATTGTAACCAGTCTGAATTAGAAATTTTAGAGTTTGGCCCAGATAATTTTTCTTCAGCCATATTTAAGCATAGCACAATTTTGGAAACAAACTTTAAGCTAACAATTAACTGAGTTCCAAGGGCACAACAATTTAACACACACATATGTTGAGATTCTTTACAAAGTACATTTGTCTCCTTTGGCAAGAATGGGTACTATAGCCGGGCATGGTGGCACACGTCTTTAATCCCAGCACTTGGGAGGCAGAGGCAGGCAGATTTCTGAGTTCGAGGCCTTCCTGGACTACAAAGTGAGTTCCAGGATGGCCAGGGCTATACAGAGAAACCCTGTCTCTAAAAATCAAAAATCAAAAAAAAAA
>NC_034613.1:68023090-68025164 GCF_900095145.1 Mus pahari | reverse complement strand
AGAAAAGAAAAGAAAAGAAAAGAAAAGAAAAGAAAAGAAAAGAAAAGAAAAGAAAAGAAAAGAAAAGAAAAGAAAAGAAAAGAAAAGAAAAGAAGAATGGATACTGTTGACTCAGAGACAGTGCTCAGGATTTAGGTTCTAGGAATCTTAGCTGAGGTTAGCATAATGTCTATGGGTGTCAGGATTGTCCTGACCCTGAGATAAGATAGAAATCACTTAAGCTGTTGTAAAGCACAAGTGACATCACTCATAAGAATGGATTTTGTGGCCAAAAAGCAGTGCTCAAGATTTAGGGCAAGGGGTTTGGGATAAGCAAAATCATAAATTCTGGAAGATACAGGAAGAGCCCTTCTCCTCAGACAGTAAAGGCTCGCCAGATTATAAACCACCATTATTCCTGGCCTTCCAGGAAGAGCAGCTACTCACCTCATTCCATTGAAGGGGTAAAATGACTGTGTGCATTTTTCCAGTGTTTGTGTTCACAGCAGCCTTTTAGCTCTCTACAATGTATTTTCCAACTTTAACTGTAAAATTATGACTGGTGTTTCATTCATAATTATTAATGTATTCTATGCATTGTTAGGTACAACGAATAGATATCCTAGGAGTTAAGGTAGTATTAATGAAATTCATACTATCTGAATAACTACATGATATTTTTGGGATATGCAATGTTTGAAATAAAATCTCAATGAATCAGGAAGATTTATTTCATAACATGGACCATCTGTTGACTTTGATGAAGCTATGTGACAAGGATTCATACTATTCTTGGATTTTATTTTTAAGAAAGCTTCTAAGTAAGGCTGGAAGTTTGTCTTACTTAGGGATTTTGTTGCTGTGATAAATACCATGACCAAAAGCAAGTTAGGGAGGAAACAGTGTGTTTCATTTTAAACTTCTAGTTCACAGTTCATCAATGAGGGAAGTCAGGCAAGGCAAGGACCTCATGACAACTGATTTAGAAGCCATGGAAGAGTGGCCCTTACTGTAAGGCTTACATTTCATGGCTTGCTTAGTCTACTTTCTTCCAGCACTCAGGATCAAAAGGTCAGGGATAGAACCACTCACAGTACGGTGGACACTCATATATCCATAGTAAATTAAGAAACTTTTCTAGAAGGCTTGCCCACTGAACAACTCTAAGAGAATTTTCTCAATTGAATTTCTCTTATCTCAAATGACTACAGCTATTGTCAAGTTAATATAAAACTAGCCAGAACAACAGTTATATGTCAAACTGATTAAAACATTCCACTTTTGGCTAATCTTAAAAAAAAGTATCAAAGGAATTTATTAACTTATTATTTTCGCTATTGCAGTGAAGATAGTAAGACAAGGGCCCGAAGCTGAAAACTTGTTCGACTGACTAAAATGATTGGCAAACTGCAAGGGATTTTGGCTTATTCAGAGCTATTTTGGGTACCCTTAATTTTAAGTAACTTCCAAGAAGCTCAATCAGAAGTTGTTACTTGAATAATTTTCTGTTTTCTTCCATTCTTTTAACCTCATCTTAGTAAGTTACCTATTATTTCTGACCCATTATATATTATTTACATATTATATATTAGCACAATCCTCTTAAACTCATTTTTGCTAATATAAAACTATAGTAAAAAACAAAGAACTTGTAAACATTTACCTATATACAATATTTAACAGATATGTATATATTCCAATTTGTAGTTTGTGTATAATAATAACTCCAGAGAAATATGAAAGCACACTTATAGGTGAAATAAACAGAACCAATCTATGGGAAAGGGATGCTCCTAATAACATTCACAGGACTTAAGACCTGTTGGACTATCTGCAGTGAAAGGAATTTAAGCATGGTGCAAAGGCTTTGCTATGCTCCTAACTCTGTTTTCTATCTTCATTCTTTTTAAAAATTTTGGGGCCCCAGGGAATGGGGAGATCTGGTGGGGTGGGAGGGTGTGTTTTCATCCTCACTGAGATGGGGGAAGAAGGTCTAGGATGTGAAACAGTTGGATAGTGGACTTGGAGGGGGATAAAGTCTTAAATGTAAAAAATATTAATAATAATAGATTAATATTAATGTGTATCAATTTCT
>NC_034613.1:67994130-68021303 GCF_900095145.1 Mus pahari | reverse complement strand
CTACATGATAGCCGCCAGTTGTGCCAGCACCATTTGTTGAAAATGCTATCTTTTTTCCACTGGATGGTTTTAGCTCCCTTGTCAAAGATCAAGTGAATTATTAAAATTTCTGTAAATTTTAATAATTCATACATTGTATTTTAATATACTTACCTCCTAATCCTTCTGCTACCTCATCGCAGAACCTCTCCACAAATCTTAACCTCTCCCAAATACAGTCAGTCTAATTTGTGCAGCCCACAGATCCATGGGTGTGGGACTATCTTCTAGAATGTGATCAACCTACCAGAGGCCAATCCTTTAAAAAAACTGATTTTCTTTCCCTCATGGGCAATCAACTCTCAATATTTCCTCTCTTACAGGTGAGGGTTCATGATCGCCCTCCTACCTCTAGAATGTTAAATAATATTTAAGATAAAATGCTAAAATATTTTAAAACATTACACTATCAAACATGCATGTTTTGTTTCATAAAATTTAATTTAATTTATTATCACAGGTGAGTAAATCACATTATCTTATTAAACAAACTATGTTTATTAAACAAACGTGTGTGTGTGTGTGTGTGTGTGAGAGAGAGAGAGAGAGGGGGGGGGAGAGGGAGAGGGGGAGAGAGAGAAAGAGAGGGACACAGAGAGAGAGAGAGAGAGACAGAAAGATGATGAGACAATAAGATTTTTTTCTATCAGTGCAAATCAAAACAACCCTGAGATTTCACCTCACACCAGTCAGAATGGCTAAGATTAAAAATTCAGGTGACAGCAGATGTTGGCTAGGATGTGGAAAAAGAGGAACATCCCTCCATTGCTGGTGGGACTACAAACTGGTACAACCACTCTGATAATCAATCTAGAGGTTCCTCAGAAAATTGGAAATAGATCTAACTGAAGAACCAGCTATACCACTCAGGCATATGACCAAAAAAATGACTCACCATGCCACAGGGGTACATGTTTCACTATGTTCATAGCAGCCTTGTTTGAGATAGCCAGAAGATGGAAACAACCTAGATGGCCCACACAGATGAATCAAAACAGAAAATGTGGTTCATTTACACAATGGAATACTACTCAGCTATAAAGAATGAGGTCATCATAAGTTTTGCAAGCAAATGGATGGAACTAGCAAATATCCTGAATCAGATAACTCAGATACAGAAGGATATGCATGGTATGTACTCACTAATAAGTGGATATTAGCCAAAAATGCACAAAATTCCCAGGATACAATCCACAGAACTCAAGAAGTCTAACAAGCCAAAGGGCCCAAGTGAGTGTACCTCAATCCCACTTGAGAGGGAGAAGAAAGAAATCACAGAAAGGGAGAGGGAGAAACCTGGGTGGAAAGGGGGACAGAGAGGGGAAGAGGAGAACATGATCAGATATTGGGGAGGGGGGACAGGAGTGAAGACCTGAGGGCCAGTAGAAAGCATCGAAACAGGCAATCTGGGAAGGTGGGAGGTGGGTGGAGACACTATAGAATGCACCAGAGACCTGGGAGGTGAGAGAGACTCTTAGGACTCAAAGGGAGAAACCTTAGATGAAATGTCCTACAGTGGGAAAAGGGAACATTTTGAGCCCACTTCCAGCAGAATGACAGAGCGTCCAGTGAGGGATGAAGTTGCCATCCCAGAGTCAAAGAGTCTGACCCATAATTATTCCTGTCTGAAAGAACTGCAAGAACAAACCTGGAGAAGAGCCTGAAGAAAAGAAGGTCCAGTGACAGGCCCATATTGGGCAGTGAGGTCCCAAGGCCTGACACTATTACTGATGATATGGTGTGTTTACAAACAGGGGCCTACCATGACTGCCCAATAAGCAGATGAAGTAATCAAATGCAGATATTAAATCCAACCAATGGACAGAAGCTGCTGATCCCTGTGGCTGAGTTAGGGAAAAGCTGGAAGAAGTTGAGGAGAAGGGTGACCCTATAGGAAGCCCAGCAGTCTCAACTTACCTGGTACCCAGGATCTTTGAGACACTGAGGCACCAACCAGACAGCATACAACAGCTGATATGAGGCTTACAACACAAATACAGCAGAGGACTGCCTGGTCTAGACTCAATCAGAGAAGATGATACACCTGACCCTCAAGAGTTTGGGGGCCCCAGGGTGTGGGGAGGTCTGGTGGGAGTGGGTGTTTTCATCCTCTCTGAGACAGAGGGAGAAGGTCTAGGATGTGGAACTGTCGGAGAGTGGACTCAAAGGGGGATAAAGTATGGACTTTAAAAAAAATTAATAAAATAATTTTTTAAAAAAAGATTTCTTCTATCCATACTAGCATCATACTGGCATGTCAGATGGTGTTGGTTTCATTGTGAAAAGATTGTTTAGGGAACCATATTGTTACAATTGATAGGTGCAGCATTCATGTAATGCCTAAATGCGCTATCTAGCAGTAGGTATTCTAGACCTTTGAATCTTTCCATCTTTCTGTTCCCTCTTCTGCAATTTCCCCTGAACCTTGTGTGTAGAGATTTCAGATGTATTGTTAGCAATAGGAACCCCACCGTCAGTTGTCTCTGCATTTTGACCAGTTGTAGATAACTGCAATAGCTTTCATCTTTTACAAAAGGAAACTTCTTGATGAAAGATAGGAATAAGAGTTACGCTTATCTAGTGTTATATTTATACTACAGTTTAACATTATATTGGTTTAGGAAAATGACAATAGCAGGTTCTCCTAAAGGGTATATGGTAGTTGGCTAGGTTTACACAGAAGCATGAATTTCCACATATTGAACAGTCCTTAATCTCACTTAGATAGATGTTGGTTATGTTTTTATTCATGTTCACTGATGAGTACATTGAAGAAGATCCAGATACTAATGTAAACTGATTTTACAGCCCTAGTTTTTAAAAATGAGTGTGTGATATAACACAGCACAAAAATATTAACAGTCTACATTTAATTTGTAATAAACAGTCCTCACAGAATGTTTACAACTTTACTTCCTAATTGTTAACATACAGGGTCTTTCAGGTTCTGTGTGTAGCATAAGCTGTGTGTTCTTGTATCTTTAGTTATAAGTCTGGTCTGTGTCAAAATATTTCTACAACACCCATACTGTTTTTGTAACAAAAAGTAAAGAAGATAAATCTTAACAAAATCTTCCTGACAGTAGGTTCACCAGGAAACAGAAGCTTTGTATTCACAGGAGCTGAGAAAGTTGTAAAACATGAAAGTTTGGGAAGCTACAAGAATACTGTAAGGATGTTTCCAAACCTGACAGATACATGCCCAGAAACACAAAATCTCAATTTTCTCACTACAAGAAATATGTCTAACATTGAGCTTTGAAAGCATTTCCATTCGAAATAATTTTGCTGGTGTGGTCTGCCCTAATCCACTTTTGTCTATTAATGATTTTTTTCTTATTTTTGTTTTGTTTTTATTCATAATTTTCAATTATAGAACAGCAGCAGCAGCAGCAGCAACAACAAAACATATACATACACCATTTTCCTTCCCATTAGACTATGAGTTCCCACCCTAGAGGAAAGAAATTCTAATTGTTTTTCATTTTAAAATAGAGTGTACTTTTTGCCTCTCAGTGTTTACCTAATAAATATTAAAGTTAAATACATAAACATTCCACCATTAATATCTTACAATAAAAATTCCCATGGTTTGAAACTTACATTATAACTTGACTAAGTATAGAATCTCCCAAGATGACTGTCTTCTAAGGGCTAAAAGTCATAAGTAATAGGTTGAAGTCTAAACTATCAAGGATGTACCAGGATGTGGGGCCTCTGAAGGTAATGAGCCCATGAAGTCAGAACTCTTACAAATGGGATATGTGGTCTTATTTATGGATATAGAGATCAAATCTCTCATTCTCTTTCTACCTTTCTCCTTCTCATTGCCATGAAAGGATAAAATAAGACTATGACTATCTACAAACGAGAATATGTGCTCATCGCAAATACCAGAACTGGCCTTGATTTTGAACTTCACAGCCTCAAAAAGTATATGAAATAAATTTTATTTAGTTAGTTTAAATACACTATGATATTTTTAATAATCACAAACTAAGAAATGCATAAAAATAAGTATATCCAATTAGAAATTAAATGTTTGGAAAGTTTATTTTGCAAATATAATATTTACTTTACTCTTTTTATTAATGTAGTAGAATTTTAAGTATCACCCTTTCATGAAGAAAATTTTAAGTATCACCTTTACATGAAGAAAATGAAATACATTTAAGTGCAAATAATGTGATGTTAAAGAAAATATGTGAATAAGTATATTGTTAACATAATTAAGTTGTTAGTAAACCAAAAGAACAAGAAGATAATAATAATTCTCCAGAAATACAGAAAATTAATGTATCAGCAATGGTAGACCCATAACCACCACAATAAGGCCTCATTGTATTGTGTGGCATCATAAGTAAACCTGAAAAAAATGAGATTCTGATCTCTACCATGTATATATCACAGGAATTTATTCCTGAACAATCCCTAGCAAAAGAGTTTATTCTCCCTGGTGAAATTGATTAATATTTTCCCAGTTTTTTTTCATAGTCTAGTGATGAGGCTTATGATGAAGGATTTTCAGATTGACCAATTAAAGCATTGTATCTTAAAAAATAAATCCTTAGCAAACTTCCAGTTTCTGCTGCTATTTTTCACAGTACACTTCAGAACTCTATAAAGATACTAATCACATTATGATGAAATAAGCACATCATATTATAATTAATACACATCTTCATTCAATATTGGCTTCTTGAAACTCAACTGTAAATTTACTTCTACAAGGCAATGTCTGGATATAGCATCCATCAAACATGATCAATGTGGCAGTACAAGTGTAAGGGATAAAAGAAGAGATGAATAGTCAAAGAGAAATGAAATTAACAATGAAGAGTTACAAATAGTTAACCTAAAGCTGGGTCTAAATAATTTAGTAAAACACTTAACTTCTGGTTTTCATATAGGTCTTAAAAATTGACTTTCTATCCTAAAGACAATAAGCTGGAAAGCTTTAAAAGTCAAGAACTCCTCTGGGACCTACCATGGAACCGAGGTCATAGGACAAATAAATGACATCAAACCTGTCAAAATAGACAAGGAAATACAGAAAATCACAACTTACTGGTGCAGAAACACGAGAGACTAATCCTCCAGGGAAACCAAGAGTCAGAGTATGAAAACTGAAACTAAAAGTGATGAATTATGAGAAGCTAGGTGTGAACCAATTAGACACTTAAAAAAAGTACAGAGACCTAGTTGAAAGGGAGTGCATTTTTATGAGTTTTAACTCCAGGATATTATCCAAATACAGTAGACATAGGAAAAATTTTCACATCAGAATAACCTTTATTAACCTTTAAGGAAGACACAACAGTTTATCAATCTGGCCAGGCACTTAATCAGGAAAAGTTACCAAATGCTTACATCGTTGGTGCCTTAATCGATCCTGTCTAAGTAGAAAATATCCAATTTCAAGTCTT
The DNA here is from genome assembly GCF_900095145.1 of Mus pahari. Taxonomy (NCBI): domain Eukaryota; kingdom Metazoa; phylum Chordata; class Mammalia; order Rodentia; family Muridae; genus Mus; species Mus pahari. The sequence continues at coordinate 68,015,838 of NC_034613.1, read as the reverse complement.
TAAAGCCATCCTCTCCTATCCTAGCTAAGAGGAGGGATAGAAGTCACTTCTAAAGTTCTGAGCACAGAAAACAACATGCTAGAGTGTAGAAGATATTGCTGAGAAGTTGCATCTTTAACCTCAAAGCAAGAATCAGAAAGAGCAAACTGGAAGTGAGGCAAGGATATGCAATCTCAAGGTACTGTATTTCCTTCAGCAAAAATTTGCCTCCTAAGTCTCGACAAACAGCACCATTAACTAAGAATCAAATGTTCAAATATCTGAGTCTATGGGGGGGGGCATATCACACCCTATAACAGATGACAAATGCTATTGATGAATTAGCTAATATAGTAGAACTAGCTACGAAAAATACATCAAAATTTAAGTATATGTTTTAATTTCTAAATTAGAAATTCAAAATAAACACAACGGGAAAGCAAAGGGAACACAATACTAAAATATTGTGCGATAATTTTTAAAAGTTTAGAACAGCAAAAACATAAATATCAGAATATCAGGAGAGAGTAAGAGAAAACAAAAGAAGAAATATTTAAATTCGTAATTACTGGAAATCATCTTACATTACTTTCATTAAACTTTAAGTATTGTAAGCTCAAAGAACAATGAGAATGATTAATGTCACCCCCCCAATAAAACTAAGGTTTTCTTTTTCATTTTTGCCAGATTCAATCTCCCCCCTCTGCAAGAGAACACCTGTAACAGTCTTCCCTGACACCAGTTACCATCTGCTGTGCATCCCACAAACACATATCTTCTCATCTCTCTCCCCACACTGTTGCCTTATTGAAATCCGTAACTATAGCAGGAACTGGTAAATACATAGGCTGTCAGAAGATCAACACCTCTCCTTTTTTCTTCTAGATCTATACCCTCAATCTCATCTCCAATGTTATAGCAGACCCTAATAGGTAACCTTTCTTTTCTGTCTCCACTGATTTCAAATAGACAAAATAAGTGTAACTCATCGAACATGGAGAAGTCAAGGTGAAGCTCAAATGGAGCCTTTACTCCAGTACTGTATCTTTAGTGTCAGTAAGTACTCTGCATAAACATAAACCTAACTACAAAAACTTTGATCTACAATCCGTTTTGCCTGTATGATATGATAGGGCAGTGTTGGCACATAATTTATGAGTAGCCAACAAATGTCTGATTTAACTTAAGGCCCACTCCAGGAATTAAAACCCATACCCTACATTGCTTAAATGACCAAGAACCAGATACTAAATAACACAGAAGTCTAAGATAAATCTGCATACTGCTCGTCTATAAAAAAGTTCATTAATACTACGCCTAATGATATTATGCTATACTTATATAATTGGTGACTTGTTCAGCATCAGAGAATCTTCCTCCTGCATTAAAATAGAACAAATGCAAAGACCCAAATCCAGACATTATACAGAGGGAGAAAGAAAACCCTTGGTACATGTATCTCTAAATGGGATGTCTCTATCAAATTTCTCACCTCAAAGCTTAGAGACGACCCCCACAGAAGAGGAGGCAAGAACAGTGTAAGAGTCAAAGGTAATAGTGGACACCAGGAGACCATGGCTCTTTGAATCAACTTAGCAAAGTCCCTATGAACTTAGAGAGAGAGAAGCAAGAATAGGGTCTACGGGGAGATGGCTCAGTGAGTAACAGCACCCGACTGCTCTTCAAAAGGTGCAGAGTTCAAATCCCAGCAACCACATGGTGGCTCACAACCATCCTTAACAAGATCTGACTCCCTCTTCTGGAGTGTCTGAAGACAGCTACAGNAATCCCAGCAACCACATGGTGGCTCACAACCATCCTTAACAAGATCTGACTCCCTCTTCTGGAGTGTCTGAAGACAGCTACAGTGTATTTACATATAATTAATAAATAAATCTTAAAAAAAAAAAAAGAATAGGGTCTACAATGGTCTGCACTAGGCTCTTTACACATACATTATAGCTTTCTGCTTAGAATTTTTATAGGACTCCTGGATGTATAAATAAGTTAATCTCTGGTTCTTGTACCTTCCCTTGGTGCTCCTTTCCTTCTGTTGGGTTGCCTTGTCTAGTCTTGATGCATTGTTTTTTTTTTTTTTATCTTATTAGGTTTTATTTTGTCATGTTTAGTCGTTATTTCTTAGAAATCTGCTCTTTTGTAATGAGAGACAGTAAAGGATTAGATGCAGAGGATTGGGGAAAGGAGGGGAGAGGAGGCAAGTTAAAGAATTGAGAGGAGTGAAAGGAAAGGAAACTGCAATCAGGACATATTGTATGAGAAAAGAATTTCTTTTCAATAAAAGAAGAAAAGATAAACATCAATGTGGGATCTACGTAGAAGGGCAAAAGAGAGATGGTTTATTCTCAGGTAAATATGCACACAAAGTTGCAAATATCAATGTTCTAACAGAGATACTACATTTTGGAAATTCTCAACTGTCATTATATTGTTCCAATTTTACAAGGCTATCATGTTTTATTTTCCCATATTACCATCAATATTATTTATTTAAAATATACTACATACTATAAAAATTCAAAACAAACAGAAAAGTACATATAGGCATGTATGCATGTTTATGCATATATGAGCACACACATACACACATACTTTTATCTATATATAATATAGATGAAAATACCTAACTTACAATGGACATAAATAGTAGAAAAAAATTTAAAAGGCTATAGTTTTACTCAACTGCATTATCTTTCACATTCATGTAGTAACAACTGTTAACTATTTTGTCCCAAAGGGCAGAATTTACGTTCTTCTCATGATTATACACACATACATACATACATACATACATACATACATACATACATACAAACAAACAATATTCATAATGTTACAGAACAGTGGCACTATATTATATACTTCAACAAACTGAAACAAATACAAAAAACGTGAAGTATGCTTTTAAACCACTACAGAACTAAACTAAATATCAATAAAAGAAAGATAATGGCAAATTGTAAATACTTAAAAATGACACATCACATTCTAAAAATAAAATGCACTGCTCAAATGAAATCTCATGAATAATCTAACAGATATTTTGAAGTAATGAAGTTAAAGCTTAATGTAAACTCATAAAGTGAAACTAAGGCCATACTTAAGAAATTTATAGCACCACCATTTTCTCTGATCCCCAGTCCCTGATATCTCTCCTCGTATAGACATAATACACATTTAGTTATAGTTATGTGCAATTATCTTCATCTTTACTAAATCAACTCTATAAGTACCAGATATAGTGTAATAGGTAACTCTGGTTTCAATACATTGATTAAAAGAAAGGGGATGATTCAGTGTATTATAAAACATTTATATAAAAACCTCACTAAAAAGAGAGAAGTAGGAAAAGACTGAAGACGTAAATAAAACAAAATTAAATGCAAGAGTAATAAATAGTAAATAGCCATAAATATGGGAGATAAAAACCAAATATATCAATCATCACCTTAAATGCGAATCATCTTAATAAAATAATTGAAAAAACAAATATTAGTCAATATAAAAAGAAAATTAATAACTCTACAAGAAAAACTAGACTAAATGTGAAGCATAATACTTGTCCTAACATGAAGTACATAATAATAACTACTATAAATATTTAGCATAATTTAATACATGTGTAGAAAAATAACATGAATTATCAAATTTTCATTCATAACTTAGTAATAAATAGAAATATCAAGTTTTAGTAATAGCATATTCTTAACTGAAACCTGTTTGTTAAATAAATTTACCAGTTTGTCTCTTTCCTATTCAAATGGAAGATACTGCTCTCCATTTTCCTCTCCTTTCCTCTTCTTTCTACTCCCTCTGCTTTCCCCATCTTCCTCTCTTCCCCACTCTCTCCTCATCTCCTCTTTTCCAAGACTCCCTTGCTTATGACTCTTTCTTTCACAAATGCACATACCCTAATGGTCATGTAAAGGTAAAAGTATTTATCACTGAGACTACCAAAACATTTCAGTGTTCAAAAAGTCCCACCTTCAACAATTTGCAATACTGAAGTGTTATTAATTTCAATGTAGAATGCTGTAACATGTTTATCAAGTAGTCAACATTTATCATAAAAAGGATATACACTTTATACAAGCACGTGCATGCAGTTACAAATATCAGACCCAAAACTCCAGCTCTGGCCCCTTGTTGGCCCTTTGCTGGCCCCTTGCCCAACAAGAGACCAAATGGTCCATCAGAACTAGAAGCAGCCTGCCTACCTGCAGGCCAGCCCCACTCTCTCACTTCCCAGCCACCCAATCCCCAGTTGTCCTCTCACATTAATAGAAGTCTTCAGTACCCCACTGTTACCATTGGACAGGTCCTCCAGACAAAATGAAACAAACAAAAATACTGGAGTTAATAGATGTTATAAACCAAATGGAGCTAACAGATATTTACAGAACATTTCACCCAAAGGGTATACATTCTTTTCAGCACCTCACAAAATCTTCTCCAAAACTGACCCCATACATGGTCACAAAGCAAGACTCAATAGGTACATGAAAATTGTATCCCATTAGACCACAATGGATTAAAGCTGGATTTCAACAAAAACAGAAACTACAGAGAGTCTATAACCAAATGAAAACTGAATAACCCTCTACTGAATAAATATTGGGTCAAAACAGACATAAGTAAAGAAATAATGAATGGAATGTAGGATGCACAACATAACCACATGCATGAGACACAATGAAAGCAGTTCTAAGAGGAAATTGCATAGCATTAAATGCCAACATAAAACCTCAAGAGATATCATACTACAAACTTAATAACACACCCAAAACCTATAAAACAAAAAGAAGCAAGCACCTCCCCCAAAAAGTCGATGGCAGGAAATAATGATATAGAAGGCTGATATCAATAAAATAGAAACAAACAGAATAATAAAAAGAGTCAATGTATCCAAGAGATGGTTCTTTGAGAAAATCAAAAAGATAGACAAACCCTTATTTAAGCTAACTAAAAGTCAGAGAAAGAATATCCAAAATTAGGGGCACAAACCCAGGGGATGGTCCCATGGTCCACAGAGGACTCTCCACACCTCAGGCACCCTAGCATGCCCAGGATCTTAGGATCACTGGTGAATCCAACACAACATCTGTTCCAAAACAACAACCTTGAGGGGCCTGTGCCAACAGGAGCAGGAACACAGGAAAGCCGCCCAACCAGCAGCTTAGATTCCTTGGTCAGTGCTGGTCTACCTTGGTTTCGAACTCTTGATTCTGAACATCTCTGCTCCAAATGCAAGGCCATCCACATTCATTAAAGAAACTTTGATAAAACACATTACACTTCACAGAAAAATAGTGAGAAACTTCAACACCATACTTTCATCTATGAACAGATCCTGGAAATAGAAACTAAAAAGAAACACAGTGAAACTAACAGAAGTTATGAAACAAATGGATTTAACGGATATCTATAGAACATTTCATTCTAAAACAAAAAAGATATACCTTCTTTTCATCACTTCATAGTACCTTCTAAAATTGACCATATAATTGATCACCAAACAGGCCTCAGCAGTATCCTAATTAACAAAGTTAGAAATGAAAAGGGAGATATAACAACAGAACCTGAAAAATCCAAAAAAATCATCAGATGCTATTACAAAAGCATGTATTCAACAAAATTGGAAAACCTGGATGAAATGGACTATTTTCTAGACAGATATCAGGTAACAAAGTTAAATCAGGATCAGATTAATGATATAAACAGCCACATATCCCCTAAAGAAATAGAAACAGTCATTATTAGTCTCCCAACCAAAAAAAGCCCAAGACCAGATGGCTTTAGTGCAGAGTTCTATCAGACCTTCAAAGAGGACCTAATTCCAACTCTCCTCAAACTATTCCACAAAATAGGAACAGAAGGTACTCTACCCAATTCATTCTATGAAGCCACAATTACTCTGACACCTAAACCACACAAAGACCCAACAAAGAAAGAGAACTTCAGACCAATTTCCGTTATGAATATTGATGTAAATATACTCAATAAAATTCTCACAAATCAAATCCAAGCGCACATCAAAATGATCAACCATCATGATCAAGTAGGCTTTATCCCAGGGATGCAAGGATGGTTCAATATACATAAATCCATCAACATACTTCACTATATAAACAAACTCAAAGACAATAACCACATGATCATCTCATTAGTTGCTGAGAAACGATTCTACAAAGTTCAACAGCACTTCATGATAAAAGTCTTGGAAAAATCAGGAATTCAAGGCCTATATCTAAACATAATAAAAGCAATATACAGCAATCCAGTAGCCAAAATCAAAATAAATTGTGAGAAACTGGAAGCAATCCCACTAAAATCAGATACTAGATAAGGCTTCCACTGTCTCATTACCTATTCAATATAGGACTTGAAATCCTAGCCAGAGCAATTAGAAAACAAAAGGAGATCAAGGGGATACAATTTGGAAAGGAAGAAATCAAACTATCACTACTTGCAGATGATATGATAGTATATATAAGTGACCCTAAAAATTCCACCTGAGAACTCCTAAACCTGATGAACAGCTTCAGTGCAGTATCTGGATATAAAATTAACTCAAATCAGTGGCCTTTCTCTACACAAAGGATAAAAAGGCTAAGAAAGAAATTAGGGAAACAACACCCTTCACAATAGTCACAAGTAATATAAAATACCTTGGTGTGACTCTAACTAAGGAACTGAAATATCTGTATGATACAAATTTCAAGTCTTTGAAGAAAGAAATCAAAGAAGATCTCAGAAGATGTAAAGACCTCCGATGTTTATGGATTGGTAGGATTAATATAGTAAAAATGGCTATCTTGCCAAAACCAATCTACAGATTCAATGCAATCCCCATCAAAATTCCAACTCAGTTCTTCACAGAGTTAGAAATAGCAATTTGCAAATTCATCTGGAATAACAAAAATCCTAGGATAGCAAAAACTATTCTCAACAATAAAAGATCCTCTGATGGAATCACCATCACCAACCTCAAGCTGTACTACACCACAATTGAGATCAAAATGGCACGGCACTCGTACAGTGAAAGACAGGTCAGAAATGAACCCACACACCTATGGTCACTTGATCTTTGACAAAGGAGCTAAAACCATCCAGTGGAAAGAAGACAGCATCTTCAACAAATTCTGCTGGCTCAACTGTCGGTTGGTTCATTCTTATCTCCTTGTACAAAGCTCAAGTCTAAGTGGATCAAAGAACTCCACATAAAACCAGAGACACTGAATCTTATAGAGGAGAAAGTGGTGAAGAGCCTTGAAGATATGGGCACAGGGTAAAGATGCCTGGACAGAACACCAATGGCTTGTGCTATAAGATCAAGAGTTGACAAATGGGGCCTCATAAAATTGCAAAGCTTCTGTAAGGCAANNGACACTGTCAATAAGACCAAAAGGCAGCCAACAGATTGGGAAAGGATCTTTACCAATCCTAAATCTGATAGGGGACTATTATCCAATATATACAAAGAACTCCAGAAGTTGGACTCCAGAAAACCAAATAACCCTTTTAAAAAATGGAGTACAGACCTAAACAAAGAATTCTCAACAGAGGAATACTGAATGTCTAAGAATCACCTTTAAAAAATGTTCAAAATCCTTAACCATCAGGGAAATGAAAATCAAAACAACTTTGAGATTCTACCTCACAACAGTCAGAATGGCTAAGATAAAATACTGAGATGACAGCAGATGATGGAGAGGATGTGGAGAAAAAGGAACACTCCTCCATTGTTGGTGGAACTGCAATTTGGTACAAACACTCTAGAAATCAGATTGGCAGTTCCTCAGAAAATTGGACATAGTTCTACTGGAAGATCCAGCAATGCCACTCCTGGGCATATACCCAGAAGATGCTCCAACATGTAATAAGGACACATGCTCCACTACGTTCATAGCAGCTTTATTTATAATAGCCAGAAGCTGGAAAGAACCCAGATGTCCCTCAACAGAGGAATGGAAACAGAAAATGTGGTACATTTACACAGTGGAGTACTACTTAGTTATTAAAAACAATGAATTTATGAAATTCTTAGACAAATGGATGCATCTGGAGGACATCATCTAGAGTGAGGTAACCCAATCACAAAAGAACATGCATGATATGCACTCACTGATAAGTGAATATTAGCCCAGAAGCTCAGAATTCTTCTTAAAAGGGGTAACAAAATACCTATCCAAGGAGTTACAGAGACAACATTCAGAGTAGAGACTGAAGGAATGGCCATGCAGAGACTGCCCTACTTGGGGTCCATCCCATAAACAAGCACCAAACCCAGACACTATGGCAGATGCCAACAAGAGCCTGCTGACAGGAACCTGATATAGCTGTCTCCTGAGGGCCTCTGCCATTCAGTGCCTGACTAAAACAGAAGTGGATGTTCACAATCATTTATTGGAAGTAGCAGAAGATCCTCAATGAAGGAGCTAGAGAAATTACCCAAGGAGCTGAAGGGGTCTGAAGCTCCATAGGAGGAACTTCAATATGAACTAATCAGTACCCCCAGAGCTCCTTGGAACTAAACCACCAATCAAAGAAGACACATGGTAGAACTTGTGGCTCTAGCTGTATATTTAGCAGAGGATGACCTAGATGGTCATCAATGGGATGAGAGACTTTAGATCCTGTGAAGGTTCTATGCCCCAGTATAGGGGAATGCTAGGACTGGAATGGTAATGGGTGGCTTGGGGCGCAGAGGGTGTGGGGAGGGAATAGGTGATTTTCAGAGGGGAAATTAGGAAAGGGGATAACACTTGAAATGTAAATATAGAAAATATCTAATAAAAATAAATAAATAAAATCACTGAATTATAATAATGAATATGATGTATGTTATATAAATTACTTGTCAACAACATTCTTTAAAAAAAAAGAAAATCCAAATTAACAAAAGGAAGGAAGGGGAAAACAACAATAGACATTAAGGAAATCCAAAGAATCATTAGGTCTTACTTTTAAAAATGGTATTCCACAAAGTTGGACTATCGAAAATGCCACAGACAAACCTCTATTGGGTCTCTGATCTGTATGGAACGGGTTTCTGGCTGCAGATGAGCAAGGGTTGGCAAAAATGGGATGACAAACAGACAGGACACAAGGGAGTGTGCTGTATCTGAATGTAATATCAAATTGAGCATCAAATTTTTTATACAGAAGAAAATGGGGAAGTTAGGTGACACACTGGCAAGGTACAATAAGGTTTCCAGATGCTTAATGACTCTTACACAAAACAGAGAAATGCAAACACAAAGAAAGGCAGGAACTGGGCAATAAAAGAACTGAGACAAAGTCAGCTCTATCTAAGGTCAGCTATATTCTTAGAAGCCAGATGTGAGGTCTTTACACTCCTGGGGCAAGGGCTTTCTCACCCAAGTCATGGTTCTAATTAGTGAGTTCTGCTCTAGCTAACCTTTTCATGAATAATGCAATACTCTAGAACCACAGCTCAATCTACTTCCTAAACCATTGTAAATTCCTGTATATGGGAGCAACGTTTTTATTAGATATTTTCTTTATTTACATTTCAAATGCTATCCCACAAGTTCCCTATACCCTCCCCCACCACCACCCTGTTTCCCTACCCACCCACTCCCACTTCTTGGCCCTGGCATTCCCCTGTATTGGGCCATATAAAGTTTGCAAGACCTAAGGGCCTCTCTTCCCAATGATGGTCGACTAGGTCATCTTCTGCTACATATGCAGCTAGAGACACAAGCTCTGGGGGTACTGGTTAGTTCATACTGCTGTTCCATCTATAGGGTTGCAGACCCCTTCAGCACCTGGGGTTATTTCTCTAGCTCCTTCATTGGGTGCCCTGTGTTCCATCCTATAGATGACTGTGAGCATCTGACTTGACTTTTAGTCTAAGTGATAGTGTGGGGTGACTTTCTACTAATAAGTAATGTAGTCTGCCATATATAACTATAATAAGAATTCTAAACTTACTTTGCGAGGCTTGCCTTGAGATTTCTAACTCGATGTAGTAGATAATAATGCCTGATTTCTTTCACTATCTCTCTTACAATACTAGAGGCAATTCGGAATGTCACTGAATAGGCAAAATTCTTACTGAATTCAAAGCCCAGGATTGGCTCAAGGACTACCTAAGGCATTGATGAAGGCCAGGAAGCAAAGTTTAAATTTTTAGGTATTTGGCAAGTCATTGCTTGGAGGCACCTATAATAAAACAATAATGAAAGAAAGCACACAGATTCATTCACAAGGAAAAAATTGGAGCATATGTGCTATGGGATGCCACAGTTCCAGGAGATTAAGTTTCCATGAAGTTTTTGCCTCAGGATTGCATCCAGGCTTTTGGCCTGTCATGGATGTAGCACTCAAAGAAATGGAAAGTTTTATCCATAAATAGATACCATTTACCAAATTTAAATAAAGCTCAGGTAAACAGTGTAAATATAGTTATATAAGGAAATAGAAACTGTCTTTGAAAGTCTCCTACTTTAACAAACAAAAGATACAGGGCTTGAAGGTTTTTAGCAGAGAATTCTTTTTTTTTTAATTTGATGCATATGAGTCCACCACCATTGCTCTCTTTGGACACACCAGAAGAGGGCATTAGACCCCATTACAGATGGTTATGAGCCACCATGTGGTTGCTGGGAATTGAACTCAGGACCTCTGGAAGAGTACTTGGTGCTCTTAACTGCTGAGCCATCTCTCCAGCCCTTTAAGCACAGAATTCTACCAGATATTCAATGGAGGCCAGACTCCAATACTCCTCAAATTACTATAAAAAATATAAATAGAAGGAAAAGTACCAAAATCATTTTATGAGGCCATAGTCACCCTCATACCCAAACTAAACAAAAATTCAACCATAAAGAGAATTATAGACTAATATACATTAAGGACTTTGATGCAAATGTATTGAACAAAATACTCACAAACTAAATCCAAGAACACAGCAAAAGGTGATCTACTAAAGTTGGCTTTATTGCAGAGATGCAGAGATAGTTCAACATATAAAAACCTGTCAATGCAATCAATCATATAAACAAACTGGAAAAAAAAAACAAATATATGTTCATCTCACTAGTTGACATAAAAAAAAAATTCAGAAAAAAAAATCCAACATCTAGTCCATTCTAAATGTCTTAGACAGTTTAGGAAAACAGGGGAACTTATCTAAACACAATAAATACAACTTACAAGTCTATAGCCAACATCAAAATAAATGGAGAGAAACTCAAAGCATTTCTACTAAAATCATGCACAAGACAAGGCTGTTCATTCTCTCCACGACTATTCAATATTGTACTTGAATTTCTAGGTAGATCTATGAGAAAACTGGAGGACATCAAGGGAATACAAATTGGAAAGGAAGAAATCAAACTATTATTATTTACACAAGATATGAGAGTATACATAAGCGACCCCAAAATTCTATAACTAAGACAACTGATAGTTACCTTCAGCAAAGTAATTCAATATATTATTAACTAAAAATTAGAATACGGGAGCCCTACTTTACTACAAATGACAAATAGACTGAGGAAATCATGAAACCAACAAACGTCCCAATAAGCCACCAACAATATAAAATACCTTGGGGTAATTATAATGAAGCAAGAGACAGACTGGTACAACAAAATCGTGAAGTCTTTGAAATAAGAAATTGAAGGTATCAGAAGATGAAACTATTTCCTAAGTTCTTGGACTGATAGAGTTAACAGAGTAAAATGTCCCCTGTCTTCCTAAACTCTCTTTGACATTTATCATGAAATGGGAATTGAATTTTGTTTGAGGCCTTTATGACATCTAGTGATATGATCATACATTTATTTTTTCCCAGTTTGTTTATATGGGGGATTGCATATTCAATTCAATCCCTATCAAAATTCCATCACAATTTTTTACAAAGTTGAAAGAACAATACTCAATTTCATATGAAAAAACTCAAATGCTGAACAACAACAACAACAAAAAAAAAACCTTCTGGAGGTATCAGCATCCCTGATTTTTTAAGTTGCATTACAGACATGTAGTAATAAAGAATACTGCATGGTATTAGCATAAAACAGGCACATTGATCAATGGAATTGAATCAAAGACATACATGTAAATCTACACACCTATGGACACCCGACTTTTGATTTAAAAAAAAAAAAAGCCAGAAATACACACTAGAAAAAAGAAAGCATCTTCAGCAAATGGTGCTAGTCTAAATGAATGTCTCCATGTAGGAGAATTCAAATACATCTAGATTAATCTCCCTGCACAAAATTCAATTCCAAATGAATTAAAGGCCTCAACATAAAATCAGACACACTGTACCTAATGGAAAAGAAAGTAGAGAATAGCACTGAATACATAGGAACAGGATACAAATTCATAAATAGAACATTGATACCAAAGACATTATGATGGAAAATTAATAAATGAGATCTCATGAAAAATTAATAAATGAGACCTCATGAAATCTTTATCTATGATAAAGATTCTGTAAGGCAAAGGAAACGGTCAGTGGGAAAAAAACCAGCATCCTGCAGAATGAAGAGTTTCAATAACTCCACTTCTGATAGAAAGTTAATATCCAAAATAAACAATGAATTCATAAAACCAAGGTCAGTGGAACTGGAAGAGATGGAAATGGGAGAGGGGTGTAAGAATGTAATAAGGAGAAAGAAAGATAGGTGTTAGGGATAGACTGAGAGGAGTGGAAGAAGGGGAGGCTGTGGCTAGGGTATATTCCATTGATACCCCTGGAAATCCTGCTTCTTTATGAAGGGAAACAGATCTGGGAGAGATGGTAGGTGGGGAGAGAACTGGTAAGCAAGGGAGGGTAGCCTGCAGTTGTAATGTATTATATGAGAGAAATAAAAGTACACATACATGGGAAAATATAATTCACTGAAACTGGAAATACCATATCATGAGTTTTGAAGATAGATGCAAGATACTCAAAAACTATAAAAAGCAAAACAAAAATCATACAAACCCACAAAAACACACAAATCAATGAAGCACAGCATAGTCCTACTGTGGGTTACTATGCTTATTATACAATTATATATTTAACATATTTGCATGTTAGCTATCGAAAATGTTTGAACACATCTGTAAATTTTATTCATAGACCTATATGGTTTAAAACTACATAGAAACTACATATCAAAATGCTAACAATATACAGCTAAATTCATGTTTGTCTTAATATTCATATAATGGAGAAGATAATTAGATATTAAATGCTAATACTGGTTTAGTCAGTAGCATACAAAATTAAGAGAAATGGGTTACCATGTTATACTATGTACTTCCATAGTGTTACACTGATTAAACATGTTATCTTGTTAGTAAAGCATTTTTAAATGTTAATCAGTAACAATCCAATCTCACTTTCTTTGCCACTATTTCTTGTTGAAATCAACTACATTAACTCTAATCATTCTTCATTTACTGAAAAATTCATTTTTTTCTTTCACCCTTTTCTATGGCATCAATAATGAATGTATAGTACTGCCTGTAATCTCTTAAGAACTTGAATTCAAAGAAGCATGAAATGCTACAAGCTTCTTTCTTTTTTTCTTTAACAAAAACCATCATACTACTATATCTTCTTTCTTTTTCCTTTCTATTTCTCTTTCCCTGGAGCACAAGAAAATGACAGGCAGGCAACTACCAAAGGCTTTACAATAGATTAGAGGAATCAGATTAAACCTCTGCCTTCTTCCTTCTTCCCCTTTTGTAGATTGTATAGAACCACACAACCAGAGGTCAAAGGTATATTTGCCCCTTCTGCCTCACCTAATGGAGAGAATGAAATAGTATGTACTCTACCCAACATATACCAATTCTGTAGTTAAGACAGAGGTATCTGCCTTGGGGGACACACATTTAAACTGGGAGGCCCATACAGAGAGCCACACTGACCCAAAGATGAAAATAGGAGATATACACATTCTACCAAAGACTTATGCCATGAAATAATTGGACCATTGCACAGAGTTGCTTACCAACACCAGAGAGTAAGCAAACACATCTGTCAAAGATAGTAATGGTCATGTGGACCAGCAAGAAAGCCACATACATATGAAGGTAGCTACAACAGTACTAATGAAAATAGGGAAGTCTGTATGGCTGACCCAGTTCCTTGGTATATCAAGACATGGAATCCTTCATCACAACTTCACATCTAGATCTTTCTCTACTTATCAGAATCTGCTCACCCATCTCCATTCTCTTTCTTCTTATCTTCCTCCCTGCATTTGACTCTCCTCACAGAGCTCTGCCAGCACTCAGTTCTTGGACCCTGAAACTGTGATGATAAACATGACAGTCTTACCCTTCCCTGCTAGAAGCAAAGTTAATTAACAGGGACCCATCACTAATCTTACAGAAGTCATTGCCTACAGAATTCTAATGCTCTTTAGATCTCATGTACTGGTACCATTAGGTATCTCTATGCTGAAATTTGCCCTATAGAGTCAAAACCTGGTGGGAACAGAGAATTAAAGTCGGGGACAGCATTTCAGAACCATTCAAGTTCAACGAATAAGACACAAACAGCAGCATATTCCAAGGGAATTGGACACCAAGTTGAATGCCTGAGCTTGTTGCCAAGAAACAAGGGAAAAATCATTCAGGATAGTAGATTCTTTCCTCTCAGAACTGCTGCTTAGCTTTGATACCTTCTTTTCTACCACATGGTTTGGATTTTTTAATTTTGTTTCATCAAACTCCAACTCCTTTCAAATTCTCTCTGTTCACTTATAGTACACAACATTGAACCCAAGGGAATGGATTTGCCATCCCCCCACCCCCACCCCACACACACACTGGATAATAAAATATCTTCTTGACCACAGAGTCCAGAGGAAACATAAAACTCACTCATCTGTACTTTTAACCTGGATTGTAATCTAAATACAAAAGCAAGAACTATTCTTATAACTGAGTCTCTTCTCTAAACCCAGTAATTTAGTTGCTTGGCTTCATTTACTTGGGTTTCTTTTCTTTTTTTTTCTTTTTAGACTTTTATATCTTTTTTTAAAGATATTTTCTTTACTTACATTTCTAATTTTATCTCCTTTCTTCATTTGCCCTCTGAAAACTTAAGTGATCCAGAAAATTCCACCAGAGAACTCATAAACCTGATAAACAACTTCAGCAAGTTAGCTGGATATAAAATTAACTCAAACAAATCAGTAGCCTTCCTCTACTCAAATGATAAACAGGGTGAGAAAGAAATTAGGGAAACAACACCTTTCACAATAGTCACAAATAATATAAAATATCTTGATGTGACTCTAACTAAGCAAGTGAAAGATCTGTATGACAAGAATTTCAAGTCTCTGAAGAAAGAAATCTTTTTCCTTTTTAAATTTTAATTATTTCATTTATTTACATTCCACTTGTTACTCCCCTCCTCCCTCCCACAGTTCCTCATTCCATTGTTCCTACCCCTTGTCTCCTAGAGAGTGTTCCCACCCTACCAGTACTCCTCCTTCCTGGGGCCCCAAGTCTCTTTAAGATTATGGGCATCTTCTCCCATTGAGGCCAGACCAGGTAGACCTCTGCTAAATATGCTCTATGGGATTCAGACTGATTCTTGTAAGCTCCTGGGTGGTGGTGGCTCAGTCTCTGGGAGCTCCCTGGAGTCTGGGTTAGTTAAAACTTCTGGTCTTCTTATGGGGTCACACTTCCCTTCAGCTTCTTCAATCCCTCTCCAAATTCAACCATAGGGGTCTCTGACTTCAGTCCAGTGGTTGGGTGTAAGTATTTGCATCTGTCTAAGTCAGCTGCTGGTCGGGCCTCTTAGAGGACAGCCATGCCAGTCTATAAGCATATCATAGTATCACTATTAGTGTCAGACCTTGGCCTCTCCCCACCCCGACCCTCATGAGCTGAATCACAATTTGGGACTGTCATTGGACTGCCTTTGCTTCAGTCTTTTTTCCATTTTTGTCCCTGCAGTTCTTTTAGATAGGAATGATTCTGGGTCAGAAATTCTGACTGTGGGTTAGTAACCCTGTCCCTCTACTTGAGGCCTGTCTGTTTTCTGGAGATAGACTCTTTGACTTCCCTTTCCCCAGTTTTAGGCATTTTCACTAAGGTCATCCCCATGGAGTCCTGGGTATTTCTAGAATAAGGGGTCGTGGGTACTTTCTAGAGGGTTCTCCTACCTCCCACCCCACAAGGCTTGTTATTTACACTCATTCTCCTAGCTCTCTGGGCTTCTCTCCTTTTCCTTCTATACCTGATCCTGTTCCCCTTTTCACCTACCCCTCACCTCACCCACCCAGGTCCCTCATTCCCTATGCCTACCATGATTATTTCCTTCCCACTTCTAAATAGGATTAAGGCATCCTCACTTGGTCCTTTCTGTTTGTTACACTTCTGTGAGTTGTATCCTAGGTATTCTGTACTTTTCTGGCAAATATTCACTTATCAGTGAGTAAATACAATGTATGTCCTATTGGTTCTGCATTACCTCTCTCAGTATGATATTTTCTATTGTGCAAAATTCATGCTTTCCTCATTAAATTTGGTTTTATCATGGAATATCTGTTTCTCCATCTATGGTAATTGAAAGTTTGTTGGGTATAGTAACCTGGGCTGTCATTTGTGTTCTCTTAGAGTCTGAATGACATCTGTCCAGGGTCTTCTGGGTTTTGGAGTTTCTGTTGAGAAGTCTGGAGTAATTCTGATAGCCCTGTATTCATATGTTCCTTGGCCTTTTCTCCTTAGAGCTTCTAATATTCTTTCTTTGTTCCATGCATTGAATGTTTTGATTAATATGTGAGGGGAGGATTTTCTTTTCTGGTCCAATCTATTTGGTATTCTATAGGCTTCTTATACCTTTATGGCCATCACTTTCTTTAGGTTAGATAATTTTTCATCTATAATTTTGTTGAAGATAGTTTCTGGCCCTTGGACCTGTGATTCTTCACCCTCTTCTATTCCTGTTATTCTTAGGTTTAACTTTTTAATTGTGTCCTGAATTTCCTGGATATTGTGGGTTAGGGGGTCTTTACATTTGGTATTTTCTTTGACTGGTGTATTGGTATTTTCTGTGGTATCTTCTATGCCTAAGATTCTCTCTTCCGTCTCTTGAATTCTGTTGGTGATGCTTGCATTTGTAGTGTCTGATCTCTTTACTAAGTTTTCTGTCTCCACAGTTGCCTCCCTTTGTGTTTTCTTTATTGGTTCTATTTCTATTTTTAGTTCTTGGACTGTTTTGTTCAATTCTGTCACCTGCTTAATTGAATTATTCTGTATTATTTTTAATGAATTCATTTGTTTCTTCTTTAAGGGTTTCTACCTGTTTGCCTGTCTTTTCTTGTATTGCTTTTGCTTACAAGTATTCCTTTTTAATTAATTATTTTATTCATTTAAATTTCAAATGATATCCCCCTTCTGGGCTCCCCAACACACAAATACCTCATCCAATCTCCATCCCCATTGCCCCTATGAGGTTGCTCCTCCACTCACTCACCCACTCCTGCCTCGCTGCTCTAGCACTGCCCCACAATAGGACAATCAAGCCTCCACAGGACCAAGGGCATCCCTTCCCACTCATGCAAGATGAGGCCATCCTCTGCAACATATGCAATGGGAGTCATGGATCCCTCTATGTATACTCTCTGGTTAGTAGATCAGTCTCTGGGAGCTCTGGGTCATCTGGTTAGTTGTTATTTTTCTTCCTATGGGGTTGCAATCCCTTTCAGCTCTTTTAGTCCTTCCCCTAACTCTTCCATCTGGATCCCAGGGCTCAGTCTGATGGTTGGATGTGAGTATCTGCATCTGTCTTAGGTGCTAGCAGAGCTCAGAGGACAACTATACCAGGTTCCTGTCAGCAAGCACTTCTTGGCATCAGCCATAGTGTCTGGGTTTGGGGGCTGCATATGGGACAGATCCCCAGGTGGGGCAGTATTCGGATGGCCTTTCCTTCAGTCTCTGCTCCATTCTTTGTCCCTGTATTTCCTTTAGACAGGACCAATTCTGGGTTAAAATTTTTGAGATGTGTGTGTGTGTGTGTGTGTGTGTGTGTGTGTGTGTAATAATTATTTTTTAAATGATTAATGATTGATTTGGGAGGTTACAGCTCTCTGTGGTGCTGCCCATGGGCTGGTAGTACTGGAATAAGAAAGTAAACTGACTAATACACAAAGAGTAAGTCAAAAAGAAGGGTTCCTCTTGGCTTCTGAATCAGCTCTTGCCTCCAGATTCCTACTCTGAGTTCCTACCTTGAATTCCTTTGAGCAATGGACTAAGATATGGTACTGAAATTGAAATAAGCCCTTTTCTCTCCAAGTTGCTTTTTGTCATGGTATTTTATTAAGGTAATAAACTTTTTAAAAAAGAATTACTTTTAAGAGGGTCTTGACAGGGTCCAAGAATGCAGGAAATCAGAAACAGGGGTAAGCACATAGCTGTATGGGGAAGCCAGTATTTTCAGAAATAGCACAAGAATTCGCAGAGTGTCAGAGAAGGCAGACATAGAATTTTGGCCATTATCTGAGGAAGGACAATTAAAGAGGGGGATAGATTTTGCTTTTTGAACTCCAACTCAAATGTGGGTCAGCTTAACAGTGAGAATCTGTAAGCAACTGTACAAAGGATAGGGCTTTGAGTGTGGAAGCACATCATCCCCCTAAGGGGATAATTACATTTCTACTCCTTTCACATTTCTTATGTCAATCAGATTTTTTGAAGGATAGTTCCCTAGCCAAGAGATGTTCAAGGTCAGTAGGATTAACATTTAAGGAAGAGGACAAAAGTATGCAATATATGGGGGCAGTTTTTAAATGTTCTGTATCTACCCAGAACCTGAAGTACAATCTAAATTCTGTTCTATTGATAAGAAATAATAACTTTTCCTTAGTGAGCCACCAAAAATCTCTGATACTGCCACCCTCCTCTCATTTTAAATTTAAATGTTATGATATTGTTTCACCTTCTTAAAATTTATATTGTCCAGGGAAATGATCTAAAAACTGATTATGAGGAAAATTTTTCACCCACAATGGCCTCCAATCAAGCTAACACTTGTATTGCTACCTAGTATTATAGCATTAATCAGAATAAATGTATTTCACCTAAATGGGCACAGATTTTTCAATATTTTATGGATAAACTCTGAGGTGAATAGAAGGCATTTTATAGACAACTGGATAACTAGATTTAAGAAAATACATTTAAAACGAGATATTGTGGAAATTGAGCAAGCAGATGAATCAGTGGATAAATATTACTTCATAACCTATATACCTGAGTTTGATTCCAGGAATACACAATAGAAATAGACAACCAAGTCTTGAAAGTTGTTCTGTGACCTATCTCCATGCATGCTGTATCATGCACGCAGCCACATGCATATGCCTCCACACACACACATAGTAAATTAAAAATAAAAGTGGAGAAATGATTTTTAAAGACACAAGCTTTGTTTTAAATATTAAAATTACCTATTTGTGGACTAAAGACAGACCTCACTTGATCAAGTTCTTATCTAACATTGAATAGTCTTAGAGTTTGATCCACAGCACTGGGAAAAAAAAGAAGAAAACAAAACTGAAACAATGAACAGTGGCCTATTCCTGGATGAGTTGGAGAAAGAAAGAAAGAAAGAAAGAAAGAAAGAAAGAAAGAAAGAAAGAAAGAAAGAAAGAAAGAAAGAAAGAAAGAAAGACTCCCTCTTCCTTCTTTTTTGTCATTTAGGACATCTAAGGCTCTTATTAAACTGTTTATATACAAATGTCAGCAAATCCTTTAGGAAAATAATAGAATGAGCATTTTAGCTCAGTCCCCCACCCACAGCTATAGCTGTAGCAATAATGGGTTTCTTAAGAAGCAATTGGACAAGCCAGGCGTGATGGTGCACGCCTTTAATCCCAGCACTCAGGAGGTAGAGACAGATGGATTTCTGAGTTCAGGGCCAGCCTGGTCTACAAAGTGAGTTCCAGGACAGCCAGGGCTATACAGAGAAACCCTGTCTCTAAAAACCAAAAATGGTTGCTGGGGAGAGGGCTGACTGCAGAAGCAAAACAGCTTCTGGGACAGACCCCGTTTACTGCTCCAGACTTCCGGGTACCATCCCCACAAGAGCAGAGGTCACCCGGGAGTGCTCTCACAGCCTGAGCAGGTAAGGAAGCCATCTTCCCCATCAGTAAGCCCAGGCTCCGTTCATTGCTGGGGAGAGGGCGGACTGCAGAAGCAAAACAGCTTCTGGAACAGACCCCATTTCTGGCTCCAGACATCCGGGCACCACCTTTGCCAGAGAAGAGGTGTCCGCTCAGGAGCACTCTCACTTCCTGAGCTGGTAAGGGAGCCATCTTTGCTCCTGTTTGCTCAGGCTCCACGCAGCACTGTCAGCAGCTTGGACTACAGAAGCTACACAGCTTTGGGACAGAGAGAAACAATCTACCTTCTGGGACCAACCCTGTTTCAGCTCCACACATCTGGGCACCTTCCCTGCCAGAGGAAAGGTGGCCACCCGGGAGGGCTCTGTCTGCCAGGGCAGGTGAGAGAGACGTATTGTGTCCAGGGTCCCTTGGAATCTAGCCTGTGTAGGTGAGTGTGAAAACTGCAGAGGAGACACATCTTTGGAGACAGGCCCCATTTTGGGCCTACATCCTCAGCCAGGAGGCAGATCTGAACACCAGGCCTCTGTGCACCTTTCCTGCTAGAGGAGAGCTTGCCTGCGGAGAGTACTCTGACTACTGAGACTCAGTAGAGAGCTGAAATCCCAGGACTGCTGACAGAGGCTAACAGAATCATAGGACAAACAAGCTCCAACCAGAGACAACTATAACAACTAACTCCAGAAGTTACCAGGTGGCAAAAGGCAAATGTAGGAATCTTACTAAGAGAAACCAAGACCACTCACCATCATCAGAACCCAGCACTCTCACCTCAGCCAGTCCTGGATACCACAACACACCCGAAAAGCAAGACTTAGATTTAAAAGCATACCTCATGATGCTGGTAGAGGACTTTAAGAAGGACATTAATAACTCATTTAAAGAAATACAAGAGAACACTGCTAAAGAGGNACAAGTCCTTAAAGAAATACAGGAGAAAGCTGCTAAAGAGGTACAAGTCCTTAAAGAAACACAGCAGAAAACAACCAAACAGGTGATGGAATTGGACAAAAACATCCAAGATCAAAAAAAGGAAGTAGAAGCAATAAAGAAAACCCAAAGAGAGACAACTAAGGAGATAGAAACCCTAGGAAAGAAATCAGGAAACATAGATGTGAGCATCAGCAACAGAATACAAGAGATGGAAGAGAGAATCTCAGGGGCAGAAGATTCCATATAGAACATGGGCACCACAATCAAAGAAAATGCAAAATACAAAATGCAAAAATATCCTAACTCAAAACATCCAGGAAATCCAGGACACAATGAGAAGACCAAAACTTCACATAATAGGAATAGATGAGAATGAAGATTTTCAACTAAAAGGGCCAGCAAATATCTTCAATAGCAGATAACTTCACGAACCTAAAGAAAGAGATGCCCATGACCATACAAGAAGCCTACAGAACTCCAAATAGACTGGACCAGAAAAGAAATTCCTCCCAACACATAATAATCAGAACAACAAATGCAATAAATAAAGACAGAATATTAAAAGCAGCAAGGCAAAAGGGTCAAGTATCATATAAAGGCAAGCCTACTAGAATTACACCAGACTTCTCAGCAGAGACTATGAAAGCCAGAAGATCCTGGA